>NC_041234.1:57650996-57651287 GCF_002837175.3 Physeter macrocephalus
CTTATAAATTTTGGAGATTAATCCTTTGTCAGTTGCTTCAATTGCAAATATTTTCTCCCATTCTGAGGGTATCTTTTGGTCTTGTTTATGGTACCCTTTGCTGCGCAAAAGCATTTAAGTTTCATTAGGTCCCATTTGTTTATTTTTGTTTTCATTTCCATTTTTCTAGGAGATGGGTCAAAAAGGATCTTGCTGTGACTTATGCCATAGAGTGTTCTTCCTAGGTTTTCCTCTAAGAGTTGATAGTGTCTGGCCTTACATTTAGGTCTTTAATCCATTTTGAGTTTATTT
>NC_041234.1:57651641-57655204 GCF_002837175.3 Physeter macrocephalus
AGATTGCTTTTGCTATTTGGGGTCTTTTGTGTTTCCATACAAATTGTGAAATTTTTTTTTCTAGTTCTGTAAAAAATGCTAGTGGTAGTTTGATAGGGATTGCATTGAATCTGTAGATTGCTTTGGGTAGTAGAGTCATTTTCACAATGTTGATTCTTCCAATCCAAGAACATGGTATATTTCTCCACCTATTTGTATCATCTTTAATTTCTTTCATCAGTGTCTTATAGTTTTCTGCATACAAGTTTTTTGTCTCCTTAGGTAGGTTTATTCCTAGATATTTTATTCTTTTTGTTGCAATGGTAAATGGGAGTGTTTTCTTAATTTCACTCTCAGATTTTTCATCATTAGTGTATAAGAATGCCAGAGATTTCTGTGCATTAATTTTGTATCCTGCTACTTTGCCAAATTCATTGATTAGCTCTAGTAGTTTTCTGGTAGCATCCTTAGGATTCTCTATGTATAATATCATGTCATCTGCAAATAGTGACAGCTTTACTTCTTCTTTTCCTATTTGGATTCCTTTTATTTCTTTTTCTTCTCTGATTGCTGTGGCTAGTACTTCCAAAACTATGTTGAATAAGAGTGGTGAGAGTGGGCAACCTTGTCTTGTTCCTGATCTTAGTGGAAATGGTTTCAGTTTTTCACCATTGAGAACAATGCTGGCTGTGGGTTTGTCATATATGGCCTTTATTATGTTGAGGAAAGTTCCCTCTATGCCTACTTTCTGCAGGGTTTTTATCATAAATGGGTGTTGAATTTTGTCAAAAGCTTTCTCTGCATCTATTGAGATGATCATATAGTTGTTCTTCTTCAGTTTGTTATATGGTGTATCAAGTTGTTTGATTTGTGTATATTGAAGAATCCTTGCATTCCTGGGATAAACCCCACTTGATCATGGTGTATGATCCTTTTAATGTGCTGTTGGATTCTGTTTGCTAGTATTTTGTTGAGGATTTTTGCATCTATGTTCATCAGTGATATTGGCCTGTAGTTTTCTTTCTTTGTGACGTCTTTGTCTGGTTTTGGTATCAGGGTGATGGTGGCCTCATAGAATGAGTTTGGGAGTGTTCCTCCCTCTGCTATCTTTTGGAAGAGTTTGAGAAGGATAGATGTTAGCTCTTCTCTAAATATTTGATAAAATTCGTCTGTGAAGGCATGTGTCCTGGGCTTTGTTTGTTGGAAGATTTTTAATCACAGTTTCAATTTCAGTGCTTGTGATTGGTTTGTTCATATTTTCTATTTCTTCCTGGTTCAGTCTCGGCAGCTTGTGCATTTCTAAGAATTTGTCCATTTCTTCCAGGTTGTCCATTTTATTGGCATACAGTTGCTTGTAGCAATCTCTAATAATCTTTTGTATTTCTGCGGTGTCAGTTGTTACATCTCCATTTTCAATTCTAAATCTATTGATTTGAGTCTTCCCTCTTTTTTTCTTGATGAGTCTGGCTAATGGTTTATCAGTTTTATTTATCTTCTCAAAGAACCAGCTTTTAGTTTTATTGATCTTTGCTATTGTTTCCTTCATTTCTTTTTCATTTATTTCTGATCTGATCTTTATGATTTCTTTCCTTCTGCTAAATTTGGGGTTTTTTTGTTCTTCTTTCTCTAATTGCTTTAGGTGCAAAGTTAGGTTGTTTATTCGAGATGTTTCCTCTTTCTTAAGGTATGATTGTATTGTTATAAAGTTCCCTCTTAGAACTGCTTTTGCTGCATCCCATAGGTTTTGGGTCGTCGTGTCTCCATTGTCTTTGTTTCTAAGAATTTTTTGATTTCCTCTTTGATGTCTTCAGTGATCACTTCGTTATTAAGTACTGTATTGTTTAGACTCCATGTGTTTGTATTTTTTACAGATCTTTTCCTGTAATTGATATCTAGTCTCATAGCGTTGTGGTCGGAAAAGATACTTGATACGATTTCAATTTTCTTAAATTTACCAAGGCTCGATTTGTGACCCAATATATGATCTATCCTGGAGAATGTTCCATGAGCACTTGAGAAAAATGTGGATACTGTTGTTTGTGGATGGAATGACCGACTTGTATTTTAAACGGGCAGAAGAAACGGTGTCAACAGTGTGCCCCCAGCTGCTGGGTGACGTCCACATTTTGTCCATGAGATACAAGACCTTCCTTCAGGGTGAAAGGCCCCTACGCCTCTTCACATTGGCAGCACAGAGGTGGCACCAACTCTGAAAAACTTCCAGAGGCAGAGTGTCACGGAACGTGTGAACCACCAAGCAGGGACCGCACACAGCTAGGTCTACTCTGTCGCTCTGAGAACAGCAACCGCAAAGCGCTTCTTTGCTGCATACTCGTGGCAGAGGTCCGTGATGAATTCTTCTCTGTGATGAAACCTTCTCCAGGAAATGGAGAGTGCGCGCACGTAGATTTACCCTACACCTCATCCTTGTTTCCTAAGAAAGTTGTACTAGTACAAGGCCAAACTCCGTGATGGAATCTCGGTGTGACATAAGTATTCTCCAGGGAACGATCGCTGCTGGACAAACTGTGCTGGCATCTAGGGAAATGGTCTGTGTCTCCACTGTGCTGCTGTTCTCCCTAAGCGGTTTCCGAAAACGGCTTGGAAGAGTTTCCTGACAGTATCGTTTCTGCAGAGCAACCGACAGGCATACGAGGATACTAATTCTGGAAAGTAAAAGGCTACCTGCCTCAGCCACTTGGACTCAGTGTTGCACAGGAGAGGACACTCCGCTTTGAAGGTTCTTCCCTCCAGCTTGCCAGTTGCACCTGCAGTATGGCCTAAAATTCCCAGGGTTTCCATGCCGTCACAAGGTCTATACCTCACGCCTAGGAGGGCCGAGCGTTCCGCAGCTTAAAAAGAGTCCGTCAGCATTCTGGCGATTTGGGCTCCCTCCATGAGCAACCAGCCCCTCAGCACACTGTGTCGTTAGTTCTTTCATTTCAGAACCTCTGTGGGCAACCTCATTCCTCACCCACGTAAGAGACACACAGACTTGCCATTAGAGGAGGAAGGCTTCAGAGTCCAGGAGGGAGACTTGTCGCTCCCACCCAGCATTCCTACATGGAACTGAGACCAGGTGCAGGAGATCGTGAAATGGAGAAAGCCAGCCGTACCACCCACCTCTTCCACAATGTACTCTAGGCGTCCCCCTTCAAGGTCACGTTCATTTCATGGAGAGAACACGAAGCCTTGATGAGCTTTCCTGTGGTAAGAAAACTTTGGTTGCGTCGCTTGCTAGGCACATCAGCTTAGAGCTGCCCTGCCCCAAAGGCTAATGGTGTGCAGATATAAGTCTTGTTTTTGTATCCATTCAGCCAGTCTGTGTCTTTTGCTGGGAGCATTTAATCCATTTCCATTTAAGGTTATTATCAAAATGTATGTTCCTATTACCATTTACTTAATTGTTTTGGGTTTGTTCTTGTAGGTCTTTTCCTTCTCTTGGGTTTCTTGCCTAGATAAGTTCCTTTAGCATTTGTGGTAAAGCTGGTTTGGTGGTGCTGAACTCTCTCAGTTTTTGCTTGTTTGTAAAGGTTTTAATTTCTCCATCAAATCTGAATGAGATCCTTGCTGGGTAGAGTAAT
>NC_041234.1:57655840-57777323 GCF_002837175.3 Physeter macrocephalus
TTTGTATTTAATTTTTGATAGTTTGATTAATATGTGTCTTGGTGTGTTTCTCCTTGGGTTTATCTTGTATGGGACTCTCTGTGCTTCCTGGACTTGATTGATTATTTCCTTTCCTATATTAGTGATGTTTTCAACTATAATCTCTTCAAATATTTTCTCAGTCCCTTACCTTTTCTCTTCTTCTTCTGGGACCCCTATAATTCGAATGTTGGTGCATTTAATGTTGTCCCAGAGGTCTTGGAGACTGTCCTCAGTTCTTTTCATTCTTTTTTCTTTATTCTGCTCTGCAGTAGTTATTTCCACTATTTTATCCACGTCTGGTGGTGTGTTTGGGGATGTTGGTAGCCTTATTATGATTTTAGACAGCCTCTCTTCTAATGGATGGGGCTGTAGCCCTGTCTTGCTATTTGTTGGGCATAGGGTGTCCAGCACTGTTCGTTGCTGGTCCTTGAGTGAAGCTGGGTCTTGGTGTTGAGTTGGAGACCTCTGGGAGATTTTCACCATTTGATATTGCATGGAGCTGGGAGGTCTTTTGTGGTCCAGTGTCCTGAGGTTGGTTCTCCCACCTCAGAGACACAGCCCTGACGCCTGGCTGGAGCGCCAAGAGCTTTTAATCCACATGGCTCATAAGAAAAGGGAGAAAAAATAGAAAGGAAAGAAAGGAAGGAAGGAGGGAGGGAAGGAAGAAAGGAAAGGAGAAAGGAAGAAAGGAAGGAGGAAGAAATGAAAGAATGAAGGAAGAAATGAAGGAAGGAAGGAAAGAAGGAATAGAGGAAGAAAGGGAGCAAGGAAGAGAGGAAGGAAGGGAGGAAGAAAGGGAGGAAGGGAGCAAGAAATGGAGGAAGAAAGGAAGAAGACAAAATAAAGTAGGATAAAATATAGTTATTAAAATAAATAATTATTAAGAAAAATTTCTATTAAAAAAAAAGGGTCGTTCTAACCCTAGAACAAATGGTGAAAGCAAAGCTATACAGACAAAATCTCACACAGCAACACACACATACACACTCAGAAAAAGAAAAAAAGGGGAAAGTAATAGTATATCTTGCTCCCAAAGTCCACCTCCTCAACTTGGGATATTTCGCTGTCTATTCAGGTTTTCCACAGATGCAGGGCACTTCAAGTTGATTGTGGAGTTTTAATCCACTGCTTCTGAGGCTGCTGGGAGAGACCTCCCCCTCTCCTCTTTGTTCGCACAGCTCCTGGGTTTCAGCTTTGGACTTGGCCCCGCCTCTGCGTGTAGGTCATCCGAGGGCGTCTGCCCTTCGTTTAGACAGGACGGGGTTAAAGGAGCAGCTGATTCGGGCGCTCTGGCATAGGCCAGGGGGAGGGAGGGGCATGGATGCGGGGCGAGCCTGCGGCAGCAGAGGCCAGCGTGACACTGCACCGGCCCGAGGCGCGGCGCATGTTCTCCCGGTGAATCTGTCCCTGGATCCCGGGACCCCGGCAGTGGCGGGCTGCACAGGCTCCCGGGAGGGGCTGTGTGGAGAGTGACCTGTGCTCGCACACAGGCCTCTTGGTGGCAGCAGTAGCAACCCTAGCATCCCACAACGGTCTCTGCTGTCCACGCTGACAGCCGCAGCTCACGCCCGTTTCTGGAGCTTCTTTACGTGGTGCCCTTAATCCCCTCTCCTCGTGCCCCAGGAAGCAAAGAGGCAAGAAAAAGTCTCTTGCCTCTTCGGCAGCTCCAGACTTCAACCGGACTCCCTCCCGTCTAGCCGTGGTGCACTAACTCCTTCAGGCTGTTTTCACTCTGCCAACTCCAGACCTTTCCCTGGGATCCGACTGAAGCCCGAGGCTCAGCTCCCTGCCCACACCTGCCCCGGCGGGTGAGCAGACAAGCCTCTCTGGCTGGTGAGTGCCGGTCGGCACCGATCCTCTGTGCGGGAATCTCTCCACTTTGCCATCTGCACCCTGTTGCTGCACTCTCCTCCGTGGCTGCAGCTCCGGAGCCCCTCCCTCCCACAGTCTCCGCCTGCGAAGGGGCTTCTAGTGTGTGGGAACCTTTCCTCCTTCACGGCTCCCTCCCACTGGTGCGGGTCCCGTGCCTATTCTTTGTCTCTGTTTATTCTTTTTTCTTTTGCCCTACCCAGGTACGTGGGGAGTTTCTTGTCTTTTGGGAGGTCTGGGGTCTTCTGCCAGTGTTCGGTGGGTGTTCTATAGGAGAAGTTCCACGTGTAGATATATTTCTGATGTATCTGTGAGGAGGAAGGTGATCTCCGCGTCTTACTCTTCTGCCATCTTCTCCTAAATCTGGATATAAGATTCTTGATGTACATTTTTGTTGTTGTTTTGTTTTTATAATGAACTTTTTAAATATGACATTCCACTGCATTCCAGCCTTTGGTTTCTGATATCAAGTTACCTGTTACTCTTATTTTGGTTCACTTGTATGTGACAAGTCTTTTATCTTTTAGTGCTTTCAGGATGTTCTCTTCATCTTTGGTTTTAAATAATTTTACCACTGTGTCTCTGGGTATAGATCTCTTTTTGTTCATCCTGCTTGAGATTCTTGGATGTGTAAATTAATTTTTTAGATGAAATTTACTGTCAGTTTTTAGTCATTTTCTTTTCCAATATCTTTTCTAACACTTTCTCTCTGCTCCTTCAGGGACCCCCTCTTACATGTGTTGGTGCAGTTTATGGTGTGCATCATTTCTCTGAGACCCTTTATTTTTCTTTATGTTTTTCTGTTTTTCAGATTGCATAAACTCTATTAATTTACCTTTATTATTCTTGATTATTTTTCTTCTGCAAGATAAAACGTAATGTTGACCTCGTTGTACTAAAATTTTCGTCTTGGTTATTTTACTTTTAAACTCAAGATTTTTCATTTGACTCTTTTTAATAATTTATCTTTTTATTTGATATTTTTTAATGTGATGATACAATGTCTTCATACCTTCAAATAATTGGCTAGGCATTTTTAAAGTAATTTGGACATATTGATAACAACTAATTCTTTGTTTATAAGTTAACCATCTAGGGTCTTTCAAATGTAGTTTCAGTTACCTAATGTTTTTCTTGTGACTGGGTCAGACTTTTCTGTTTCTGTGCATGCCCTGGTATTTTGCTGAAATTTTGACATTTAAAATATATTTAAGCTATTCTAGATATCCATTTATCTTTCCCCCTTTTGTTATTGTTATTTGCTTGGTTCTTTATTTATTTGTCTTGTAATTTGAGTGAAGTAATTATTTTCCTCCCAAAATATGCAGGCTCATGTTCTGGCTCATATATGTTTCTCCATGTTTTTATCTTTCATCCTCCTTAGCTAGAGGTTGCCCCTGGATTGGCATAATTGACTTATTGGTAAAAGTTGTGCTTAAGTCTTATTCTCTAGTGAAATTTTTATCCTTTACCATTGGAAGTATGTATGGCTTGAAGGATGTATTACTGTGCAAGAAGTTAATATATTTTTGTTCCATCTAGGCACTAGTAGTTTGCAGATTCTTTCTCTGAACACTTCTGTGAAAGCGAAGATTTCAAAACATGCCCAGCCTTCCAAATTTCCAGTAATTATTGTAAAATCATATCTGAGACTGGCTTACTAGGAGTTGGACTTGGCTCAGAGTAGTTTAGGGTTCAGTCAGAGGTTGTGTTTAAATCCCCTTTTCCAATGAATTTTCAGACCTCTCCTAATGGGTGTGCAAGGCTTGGGAAATGCTATCAACTCTGCCCTGTGTCTTGCTCTGATTGCTTGAGTGTGTGTACCCAGAATTGACTGTGCTACCAGGCAGACTCTTCTTGGTTGTTTTTTTATCTGATTATTTTCATTAAAATTTTTGATGCTCTATCTTTCTATTTGTATCATGGCTACCAGCTTCTTTTAAATTCTTCTCCACCAAGATCTCCATTGACATTTATAACATCCTTCGGCATCTAGTTGTCCACTCAATTCTGAAAGATGTCAATTCTCTCAGACAAGTATGCAGTGCTCTCCATCCTTATAGTCAGGCTTTCTTCATGGCAGAACCTCTGGACCATCACATAGTGTCTGGGGTAGCAACCTACTTTTCTGAGTGATACACCTACTCTTTTAGTGGGTACTGAGGGAAAATTAAAGCACATGCTCTTCTTGCCTTCCTCTTACATATGAAAGCTTCACCTTGTGATTTATCTGGGGCATGAACAATAAGAGCCAGAATAATCTCAGCCTGCAGCACTAAGTGTAGAACATCCACCCTATGAAATGTTGGAGTAAGGGACATCCAGACATCCCAGTGTGATTGCCAGGGATAGAGCTTTTGTAATACAAGGCTGAGAGACGATGACAAATGTTAACTGTCTGCCTCTCCTAGGAGGAAACTGTAGTCCAGATATGAATCTAGGAAAATAAAAGGTCAGTCTCTTTGGCTGAATACCCCTGTGGTAGAGTTTCTATAACATAGAGTTGGCAGGGGAGGGGCTCAAATGCTACAGTCTCTTGTTATTGTTACAGAGATTTAATAGATCTTCTTAAATGAATATTTCTTTTTTTTGCTATATTCCCTTAAGATAATTTCCAGAGATTTAAAATCATTGGTTCTTATACTTTTCACCACTTAAATTGTTGTTTTGCTGGGAAGATAGTTTGTTGAACTTCTTACTCCATCATGACAGAAGTCTCACTTTCAGTTTGTTAGTTTCTTATGAAGCTAAATATAGTCTTACCATACCATCAAGCAATCATGATGTTAGTTATTTATCCAACTTATTTGAAAACTTATGTCCATTTAAAATCCTGTACAAGAAGATTTAGAGTAATTTTATTTAAAATTGCCAAAAACTGACAGCAAGCAAGATGTTCTTCATTCGGTGAATAAAAAATAGAATGCAATAAAAAATGAACTATCAGTCCAATCAACAAAATGGATTAATCTTAGACACATATGGCTAAGTGAGGGAAGCCAGACTGTAAGGCTACATATTGTGTGATTCCATGCATATAACACTCTGGAAAAGACAAAACTACAGGGACAAAAGCTAGCTTAGTGATTTCCAGGAGGCTTGAAAAGGGGAATAGTTGAATAGGTGAAGCATAGGGCATTTTTCTTAGGAAAGTGAAACTATTTTGTTTGATGTTGTGTTGAATATATGACACTATGCACCTGTGAGAACCTGTAGAATTTTAGAGCACAAAGAGTAAATTAATATATGCAAATTTTTAAAAAGTAAAAGTTTTGGAGATCATAGAATTGAATGGAGATTGCAGAAAGAGAATCTAACTGTATTGCAAATGTATAAAATATCCTGATTGAAGGGGAGGGGAAATGGTGTTGATCTAACTAACTAATATTAAAGGTAAAATAAACACTGTACCTTAGTTAAGAACGTAAATTTTCCTAAAAGTATGGGTTAAAATTGTAAAAACTCTATATATGTGTACTATAATTGAACAATTATTAAACTGATGGTGGATAATGGATGGTAGAAACCAGATCTTTAATTGTTGGAGTGGGAACCTCAGGCAAGCAGAGATAGAAGGCTAGAATGGAACATGTGGAGATGGATTACAGTAGTAGATATATGAACTCATGTTTAGTTTAATATACATACAGATGGATATGCATTTAAATCTTTATAAATATGTCACATACATAGTTTAGTATTGTTAAAAAAAAAAAGATAAACAGAAACCTCAGCTAAATAGTTGAAATACCAGAAGGGGGAGCTCTCACACCCTGCGATGGTAGCAGAGCCCCACAAGAAGAAAGATTCCTCTTCTTTCCTGGCAAGGACTGAGCCAATAAAAAGCCATAAACTTTTTGTTTACTATAGCACTCCCAACTTCCTTTCCCCTCTATAAAAGCATTCTTTTTCCCTTGCTATGTGGGTACTTGCACATGGCTCACGACTGAATTGCAATTATCTGCTGATCCCAAATAAACCCATCTTTTCTGGAGAAATATCTGTGTTCTATTTGTTTTCAGGTCAGCATTTTGGTGGCCCATATGCGAACCATAGAAGATTCCCAACAGCTCTGGAGCTGGTAAGAAAACAGGTGTGGTACCCACAATTGAGCCCACTGTCACTCACTGTTTTTCTTGCTTACCCTGGAGTTTGAAGGTACATCTTTCTCCTTGATCTAAGCTCACACCCTCTTCATTTTAAACACTCCAAGCTTTATTTTATTTAAAGGTTTTGTCATTCTTGGTTAAGTATTTGTTCTGTTGCAAGTACTCATTTGGCACTTCGGTCTGATCTTGAGATCAGCCTATTTCAACTAAAACTGGCTGAAAATGCCTTCAGCCCAATTCCTTTGGGAAGGTGCTGCTTCTAATAAAACTGCATTGTTTTTTTAGTTATCAGCCTGCTCCTTTGGAAGGGCAGTCCTCTGGAGACTGGCTTAAAAAAGCCTTTGGCCTGGTTCCTCTGGGACCAAGCTGTCTTCATAGTACTGGCTAGGATTGAGTTGTAAGACGTTTGAGTTGAGCCATTTGTGCTATAATCTATTTAAACTGTTTAAAAATTGTTCTTTACTCTAGAAGAAAAGCCTCTGAGAAAAAGGATCCCAGTCATCTAAGTATTTTGAGGATGTCCCCTCTACAGGGCCTTTACTCAATTTTATGTTTAAAAGCTGCAGTCTTACTCACGTGCATTTCTTTTTTTTTCCTCCAGTTTAATTGAGATATAATTGACATACAGCACTGTAAATGTTTAAGATGTACAGCATAATGATTTGACTTACATATGTCATGAAATGATTATCAGGGAATGATATAATTTTTAGACATTTAAAAAATCTTAATGAAGGTAAAATATTTGTTTCAGGTTTTTTTTTAAAGCTTTTCATTTTGAATTTTTTCAGTTTCATTTGCTTTGCCTCCTTTGGAATTATCTTTTACTTTATGTTTTGATTTGGTTCAAAATTCAAAAGCTATTTCTAACTAAATTGACTGACCCAACCGAAGGCAAGTTAGAATATCAATGGCCATTATAAGGAACTTTTGAAATCCTCAAACTTAATTTCCTTAAAACTGAATTTAACTAAAAAACTCTAAAATTTCCAGAACTGAGTGGAATGCTTGTTTTGATTGGTATTTTTAGGCTTCCCAAAGTAATCAGGAGTTTAATATTGCCTCTCTGCAAAATAAGATTTTAATATTAACTGAGGCAAATGATTAAAGAAAGATAAAAGTACTCCTGAAGCCTCAGGCTCTTCTTTCTTGGCTCTTTATCTCAGTCTCCACCTCCAGCAGCATCTTCTCTCACACAGACTCCATCAGACTCCACCTCCAGTGTTATTTTTATCCTTTCCTTCTATTCCACATTTACCTCCTCCATACCCTCAATTCTCCTATACTAATTCTCTCACCGAACTTTCCTTTTTCCCTGAAACTCTGCCCACTTCATTTTCTTCTGAATTTGTTAAAACTTGCTCCTTTAAAATTAAGCCTTATGAGTGTCTAGAGACTAAACTCTTAACATATTATACTCCCTGGACTAAAGCTGATCTGTGAACCACAGTCAAAGGTTTCCCCAGTGTTAATAAGAATCCTCACAGATTTGCTGAGGAATTTAATATAGTCAAATCAAACTCATCAACCTGGTTTCTCTGACTTATACAACTAGTTCATATGTTTGTCAATGAAGGCCACACCCAGCATTGGATGAAAACTGCTAATTGGGAAAAGTCCTGAAAGCTATCTAGAATTACAACTGGGTTTCCAGCCCACTAACTTGGCATGTAATCAGGCTTGAGCAATTGCTAGGCAACTTCATTGATTGATTCTTAGGGCTTTCCAAAGACTGCTGATAGGAACAAATTTCGATCTTACATACAACAATCTGACAAGCCTGTTTATTTTTATTACAATTGACTTAAGAATCATTTTAAAGAAAATTCTTATCTCCCTTTAGATGTGGATTCCACCTGAGTATTTTTAACTCTATGTTTATTAATGGACTGAAGTGGGATCTTTCCTTTCTAGTTAAAAAAAGGACCTGGATGGAATGGAAAACTATGTTCACTACAGATTTAATTAGTCTAACAAACCAGCTCTCTTAAACTTCTGAAGAGTCACCTCCAAGGAAAACTGCCAGACTCATTAATCTTCAAATCCAGCAAATGATGGCTCTCAAGTGAAACCAAAGTCTTCATAGTTTTTGCTATTGTTGCAAAGAGCCAGGACATTGGGAAAGAGATTGTTACAAATTTAGTGCTTTAAGAGTCTTCAGCCCTCTAACCAATCTTTCCAACTTTCTCCCAATTCTCAATGATGGGGCTCCAAGAAAGTTACAGTGACTCTTCCCAATGCTCCCTCTTAATTGTCTTGGAGAAATATTTCTCCAGATTGGGGATAAATCTGTCTTTGTCCTAAGCAACACCAAAGCCACAGTCTAGATATTCAATTCCACTACTATCAAGCAGCCCCTGCCTTGAAGTACTGAAACCGTTCAAAGAGTGGGGCTTTCTAATGGACTTCAAGAGATTCCTCTCTCTGGACCTATTCACTTTTGTTTAGGCTCTTTAAGAGATACACATTTTTCACTTTAGTTCTTCTTCCCCTAACCATTTATTACACCAAGACTTCTTAGAGAAATATCATGCCAGAATTCCTTTCTCCTAAAAGGAGGAAATAATTCTAGAAATTGAAAGTAGTCATCAAAGTAACTGACCAGTGATTTAAATGATCCTTTGACATCTTTTATATGTTTGGTCTCTGATGGTACTTAAGAAAATTCTGGAAACACTGATCATTTGTTCTGATTGTATCAGTTACCACTTTCCTTATTGGCAAAATTTCCAACTTAATGTTGGCAAAATTCACATGACACCTCACATCAAAATTCAAATAGACCCTTCTAAATATCTTCACAGAATTAATCAATACCCTATAAGTAAAGAAGCCCTTCAAGGCCTAAAGACCATAATACAAGATTGAAAGGCTTAAGACCTGATTATCCCTTGTACTAGCCCCTGTAACATTCTCATTTTATTGTTGAGAAAACCTAAGAGCTAAGATTAGAGGTTTGTCCTAATATTATTATTCCTCAACATCCGGTTGTTCTTAACCCTCATTGTTACTAGCATCCATTCCCACTGAAAGTAAATTCTTTACTGTAACTGATTTACGTAGTCCATTCCTTAGTATTCCAGTTAATGAAGCTAGCCAACTCCTTAACCAGGGAAGAAAACAACTCACCTGGACAATAATGCCTCAGGGCTTTACTGAGAGTTATTCTTATTTCTCACAAATCTCTGAAGACTGATCTGGATGACATTAAATATTCTAGCGGTTCTACTTTGTTGCAATATGTAAATGATTTGCTTTTTTGCTCTTCTTCGCAAGCCTTATTTCAGGCATGCAGAATCCACTTGCTAATGCTTTTAGCCATAAAGGGACATACCATTGCCAAAGAAAAATTGCAGTTTTCCAAATCCAGTTTTGATATTTAGTGCATCTGATATCAGAACAAAGGCTACACCTAAAGCCAGATAGATTTCATGGTGCTCTAAGTTCCCAAAAACCCAAATGTTGTCTCTGGCTAGTTGGTTACTGCCAAAATTGAGTTCCAAATTTCTCTCTTACAGCCAAACCTCTACATGTTTTACTCAACAATAACAACACTGCCCCAATTTTATAAGAAGAACCAGACAACATAGCCTTCAAGATTTTAAAGGAGAGTTTGATGAACCCACCAATTTGATGAACCCAGACCAATTACCAGTAATGAAATTTAATCAGGAATGAAAATAAAAACTCGACCAACAAAAAGCAGGACCAGATGGATTCACAGTTGAATTTTAGCAAACATTTAGAGAAGAGTTAACACATATCCTTCTCAAACTATTCCAAAAACTTCAGAGGAAGGAATGCATCTGAACTCATTTTATGAAGCCAGCACCACCGTGATACTAAAACCAAAGATATGACAAAAAAGAAAATTACAGGCCAATATACTAATGAACATAAATGCAAAAATCCTCAGCAAAATGTTAGTAACCCAAATTCCCTAATACATTAAAAGGGTCATGTACCAGGTTTCCCTGGTGGCGCAGTTGTTAGAGTCTGCCTGCCGATGCAGGGGACATGAGTTCGTGCCCCGGTCCAGGAAGATCCCACATACCATGGAGTGGCTGGACCCATGAGCCGTGGCTGCTGAGCCTGCACGTCCGGAGCCTGTGCTCCACAACAGGAGAGGCCACAACAGTAAGAGGCCCGTGTACTGCAAAAAACAAACAAACAAAAACAAAACAAACAAACAAAAAGCATCATGTACCATGACCAAGAGGGTTTTGTGCCTGGGATGGAAGGATGGCTCAATATCTGCAAATCAATGTGATATACCACATTTATACATTGAAGAATAAAAATTCCATCAACATCTTAGTAGATGCAGGAAAAGATTTTGACAAAATTCAACATGGATTTATAATAAAACCTCAAAACAAAGTGGGTATAGAGAGAACATATTATAGGCCATATACAACAGGCCCACAGCTAATATCATCCTCAATGTTGAAAAGCTAAAAGCATTTCCTCTAACATCATGAGCAAGATAAGGATACCTGCTCTCACTACTTTTATTCAGTGTAGAATTGGAAGTCCTAGACACATCAGTCAGATATAAAAAATAAATATAAGACATCCAAATTGGAAAGGAATAAATAAAACTGTCACTGTTTGAAGAGGACTTAATACTTTACACAGAAAATCCTAAAGGACTTGAATTAAGATGGCAGAGTAGAACAATGGGGAACACACCTCCACCCACAAACACATCAAAAATAAATCTACATGTGCAACAATTCACACTGGAAACTAACTGGAGAGTAGCAAAATGTCTCCTGTAAAACCAAGGCTGTAAGAATGATACATGTGGAATAGGGTCGAAGTGGATGATAAGGTATCAGGTTGGGAACTGTGCTCTTGGGATGGGACTCAGAGAAAAAGGGAAATTTCATGGGTGGAGTGACTTTTTTGAGCCACTTACTGCGTGCCCCAGACCTGGGATCTGACAAAGATGATAAGGACCATTGGCTGGTCATAGGGCTGTTGGAAATAACAGGATGGCTGTGGGAAGCTGGACTCTGGTCATGAAGAGTGTGTGAATTCTTGCTTGCTTCTGAAGCTGGTTGGAAAGAGTGTATTAAATCTGTGGAGCTGGCTGACTGGTTTGCTGCTACCACCTCTGTGTTCACTCCAGCCTAAGCCAGGTGATCCCACCAGCAACATTTTTCTCATGTTGCAGCTCCACAATGGAGCATAAGTGGCCATGACAGAGGAAAAAAACTTAACTGTGAGACACTATGGCAGCTCAAACTCTAAGTGACATCTGAGCAGGGAGGGGGTAGCCATTACTGGCGACTGCAAATACAGCCCATCAGAGGCAGATTAGGTGTCTGATAGCAGCCACATGGACACACCCAATGCTCTGACTCTTGCTTAATTCTCACATCAGTCTCTCTTGCTCCAGAATTGCTCCCCTAATAGGGAAATGACAGACCCTGAGCAGAGGGAAAGCCTAGCCTCACCCTTGGCTCTGGCCCTAGGCCCTCCCTTCTAGCCCCACCTCCTATAAAGGTGATAGCTGTCAACAAACTCTGAGCATACCAACATTCACATTACAGAGATCCCAGAAAAAGAAGTAGAGAGAGAAGTGGGTCAAAAATATATTTAAAAAATTTGGCTGAAAACTTCCCAAGCTTGAATAAGGAAACAGATACAAAGGTACAGAAAGCATAGAGGGTCCCAAACAAGAGGAACCCAAATAGACCCACACTTAGACATATCATAATTAAAATAATAAAAGTTGCAAATAAAGAGAGAATTCAAAGGGCAGCAAGAGAAAAACAAAGAGTCATATAAAAGGGAACCCAGTAAGGCTAACAGCTGATTTTTCTACAGAAATATTATAGTCCAGATGGGAGTGGTATGACATATTAAACTGTTGAAAGAGAAAGATCTACAACCTAGGATACTCTACCCATCATTTAGAATTGAAGGAGAGATGAAGAAATTCTCAAACAAGCAAAAACTAAAATAGCTAATCAATACTAAACCAACACTAAAAAATATGTTAAAGGGTCTTCTCTAAGTAGAAAAGAAAAGCCTTTAACAAAAAGTAAATATCTACAGGAAAGGAAAAATCCCACTCGAATAAGCAAATATATAACAAAGGCTGAGGATCAATCATTTAAATAAGCTATTATGAAGATAAAAACTTTTAAAATCATGTATAAATTTATCAGTAAAGGGATAGACATAAAGATGTAAAATATGACATCAAAAACACAAAGTGTGGAGGAAGGAAGTAAAAAATGTATATAATTTACAATGTGTTTAAACTTAAAGTACTACCTGATTAAGGAAAATAGTTAGAGTTATAGGTCAACATATACAAACCCCATGATAACAACAAATCAAATCCTTACAATAGATAGATAAAAACAAGAGAGAAATGTACAGAGACATTCCAGAAAGGAAAATCATCGAGCTACAAGGGAGGAAACTGAAAGAAGAAAACAAGAACAGGGAAGATCTACAAAAACAACTGGAAAACAAGTAACAAAATGGGAATAAGTACATACCTATTAATATTTACTTTAAATATCAATAGACAAAATGTTAATATCAAAAGATGTAAGGTGGTTTATTGGATAAAAAAGACACATGTGGTGCATAAAAGAGTTTCACTTTAGGACTAAAGAGACACACAGACTTTAAGGTAGGGAATACAAAAAAAGATATTTCATGCAAATAGAAATGACAGGAAAGTGGAGGCAGCTGTACACATATCAGACAAAATATATTTTAAAACAAAATAATTTACGGAAGACAAAGAAGGTAATTATATATTGATAAAGGGGTCGGTATAAGAATAGGGTATTTCATTCATTAACATATATGCACCCTATACAGGAGCACATAAATATGTAAAGCAAATATTTAAAGACATAAAAGAAGAAATTGACAATGCAATAACAATAGGGGATTTTAACGCCCCATTTACAACAATCAACAGATCGTCCAGAAAGAAAATCAATAAAGCAACAGTGATCTCAAATGATGCAATAGACCATTTGACCTAACAGATATCTATAGGGCATTCCATCTAAAAACAGCAGAATATACATTCTTTTTAAGTGCACATGGGACATTCTCCCCGATATGTCGCATGCTAGGCCACAAAACAAGTCTCAACAAATTTGAGAGGGTAGAAATTATTATTTTTCTGACCACAACGGTATGAAACTAGAAATCAATTGTAGGAAGAAAAATGGGAAAAGCACAAACACATGGAGACTAAACAACATGCTTCTAAAAAAATGAGTCAATGAAGAAATCAAATTGGAAATCAGAAAATACCTTTGATATATCAAAATAAAAGCACAATTTTCTGAAATCTATGGGATGCAGCAAAATCAGTTCTAAGAGGGAAGTTTATAACAATATAGGCCTACCTGAAAAAAACAAGAGAAATCTCAAATAAAAAAACAAACTCTCCAACTAAATGGATTAGCAAAAGAAGAAAAAAACAAAGCTCAAAGTCAGCAGATGGAAGGACATAATAAAGATGAGAGGAAATTAATAAAATAGAAACAAAAAATAGAAAAACATCAATGAAACTAAGAGCAGGTGCTTTCAAAAAATAAACTAAGTTATTTAACCTTTACCCAGGCTCCTCATTAAAAAAAGAGAGAGAACCCAAATGAACAAAATATGTAATGAAGGAGGAGAAATACCAACCAATACTACAGAGATACAAAAAATCATAAGAGAACACTACAAACAGATATATGCCAACAGATTGGAAAATCTGAAAGAAGTGGACAAATTTCTTGAAACATGCAACATGCCAAAACTGAATCAGAAGAAATAGACAATTTGAATTGATCAATCCCTGAAAAACTACTGGAACTCATCAATGAATTGGGCAAAGTTGCAGTATAGAAATGTAATAAACAGAAATCTGTTGCATTTTCTATACACTAGCAATTAACTATCAGAGAAATTAAGAATACTATCTTACTTACAATTGCATCAAAAATAATAAAATACCTAGGAATAAATCTAACCAAAGAGGTAAATAACCTGTACTTGAAAAACTATGACTGATAAATTGAAGATGACACAAACATATGGAAATATATGCCATGCTCATGGATTTGGATGATGAATATTTTTAAAATGTCCACATAACACAAGGTAATCCCTATTAAAACAACAATTATATTTTTCACAGAACTAAAAAATAATTATAAAATATGTATGGAAATACAAAAGACCCTGAATAGCCAAACCAATCTTAAGAAAGAAGAACATGCTGTACACTGGAAACTAACATAACATTGTAAATTAACTATACTCCAATAAAAATTTTAAAAAAAGAAAGAAAGAAGAACAAAGCTGGAGGTATCATGCAGCCTGGTTTTAAATTATACTACAAAACTACAGCAATCATAATAGCTTGTTACTGTCACAAAAACAAAGACGTAGATCAGTTGAACAGAATAGAAAGCCTAGAAATTAACCCACACATATTTTGGCAGTTAATCTATGACAAAGGATCAAAAATATACAATGGGGGGCTTCCCTGGTGGCGCAGTGGTTGCGCGTCTGCCTGCCGATGCAGGGGAACCGGGTTCGCGCCCCAGTCTGGGAGGATCCCGCGTGCCGTGGAGCGGCTGGGCCCGTGAGCCATGGCCGCTGGGCCTGCGCGTCCGGAGCCTGTGCTCCGCAACGGGAGAGGCCCGCAACGGGTGTGGCCACAACAGGGGGAGGCCCGCATACCACAAAAAAAAAAAAAAAAATATACAATGGGGAAAAGGTGCCCACTTCAACACATTGTTTTGGGAAACTAGACAGAAAAGTAATCAAATTGGACTACTTTCTCACACCATGCACAAAAATAAATTTAAAACCAATTAAAGACTTAAATGTAAGACCTGAAAATATGAAACTTCTAGAAGCAAACTTAGGAAGTATGATTTTTGACATCAGTCTTTTAGTAGTAGTTTTATATATATATATATATATTTGATATGTCTCCTCAGGCAAGGGAAACAAAAACAAACATAAACAAATGGAACTACGTCACACTACAAAGCTTTTACACAGTAAAGGAAACTATCAGCAAAAAAATAAGAAGACCTATTGAGTGGGAGAATATATATGCAAATGATATATTCAATAAGGGCTTAGTATCCAAAATATACAAAGAATGCCTAAACTTAACATCAGAAAAACAAGCAACCCATTTAAAAAATGGCTGAGGACATGAAAGACATTTTCCCAAGAAGACATACAGATGGCCAACAGGCACCTGAAAAGATGCTCTACATCAGTAATCATCAGGGAAATGCAAATCAAAACCATAATGACATATCACCTCGTACCTGTTCAGAATGGCTATCATCAAAAAGAAAACAAATTACAAGTGTTGGCAAGGATGTGGAGAAAAGGGAACCACCATGCACTGTTTTTGTGAATGTAAATTGGCAGAGCTGCTATGGAAAACAGTATGAACATCCCTCAAAATATTAAAAATAGAACTACCATATAAGCCATCAATTCCATTACTGAGTATTTATTTGAAGAGAGCAAACACACTAATTCAAAATCATATATGTACCTGTATATTCATTGCAGCATTATTTACAATAACCAAGATATGGAAGCAACCTAAGTGCCCATTTTAGATAAATGAATAACAAATGTGATATATATATAATATATATATCATGTATATAATTATATACATATAATTGAATATTACTCACCCATAAAAATGAAATCTTGACATTTTCAGCAACATGGATAGACATAGAGGATATTGTGCTAAGTGAAATAAGTCAGCGAAAGAAAAATACTGTATAATTTCACTTATATATGGAATCAAATAAATCAAAACAAAACAAAAACACGATTAAGCAGAAACTGATTTATAGACACAGAAAACAAACAAGTGGTTGCCAGAGATGACTGGGGTGGAGAGAGGAAAGAAATAGTTGAGGGAGATTAAGATGTACAAACTTCCAGTTGAAAAAATAAATAAATCATGGCTATGAAATATACATTGTGGGAAATGTTATCAATAAATATATAATATATATATTATCAATAAATATATATTGA
Source organism: Physeter macrocephalus (assembly GCF_002837175.3). NCBI lineage: Eukaryota > Metazoa > Chordata > Mammalia > Artiodactyla > Physeteridae > Physeter > Physeter macrocephalus. The sequence continues at coordinate 57,671,905 of NC_041234.1, forward strand.
TAAATATTATCAATATAATAAATATATATCAATAAATAATTATATGTAAATATATGATATATCTTTGTGTGATAACATATCATAACTAGACTCGTCCTGGAGATCATTTTGAAATGTATAGAAATATCAAAACACTATGTTATGTAACATGAACATAGTGTTGTAGGTCAATTATACTTAAAACAAACACACTAATAATCAAAATCATAAAACAATTATATCAGCTTTTTGGTTACCAGAGTTGGGAGGTGGGGAAAAGGGAATTGATTGGAACCAGTCAAAATGTACAAACTTCCAGTTATGAGATAAATAAGTACCAGGGATGTAATGTACAACATGATAAATATAATTAACTCTGGTGCATGTATTTAGGAAAATTGTTAAGAGAGTAAATCCTAAGAGTTCTCATGACAAGGAATTAGTATTTCCTTAATTTTGTACCTTAATGAGAAAATAGATGTTCACTAAACTTACTGTGATAATTATTTTATTATGTATGTAAGTCAAATCATTTTGCTGTACACCTTAAACTTATATATGCCATATGGCAATTATATCTCAATAAAATGGGAAAAATATATAACCAGGACTTCAAATTAATTTAAAAATTAAGGATTGATTAAATAAGAAATTGCACAGAAAACAAAACTCTAGTGAATAAAAATAGTAAGTAGACACTCCTCTCTCAAGGAGGTGTAACATTTCCACCCAACACTCCAGTCCTTAAACGTGCATTGTGCGCAGTGTTGTTTTTTTTTTTAACGAGTACAACACGGAAAGAGGAAAAATAAGGTAATTTTACACAGTAGAATCCTCACAGTTATTAGCTCACTCAGGGGATGAATGTGCACATCAATAGAAATAGGTCATATTGATAGCACGTATCCTTAACATGATGAGATTTTAATGTCATTTTAATTCTATGGTCTTTTTCCCAAAAATTTTTATAAAAATTTCCCAAACTCAATTTAACAGCTCCATTACTGTCACATCTAAGTTTTAAAAAATGATTTTTGTAATCAATCTTATCATTTAATAAAGAGAAATTAGGTCTTCCAAAGGTTTGATCTTGCTAAAGGCTTGATTGCTCAGAGAAGAGACAAAGTCTTGGCTAATAAGTATTGTTTGTTTGTTTCTGTTGAGATCAAGTCAGGGGATGTGGATGGCATTTTACCTCTATGGTCTTTCTCCTCAAAACCCAGTATCCCAGAAAAACTTCAGATAAACTTCAATTGAGGGACATTCCTCAAAATACTTGACCAGTGTAACTCAAAACTGCTAAGGTCATGTAAAACTAGGATAGTTTGAAATACTATCACAGCCAGGAGGAGGCTAAGTAGACATAATGATTAAATGTAATGTATACTGTATGGGATCCTGGTAAACAACAAAAGGATATTAAGTATAAATGAAGAAAATAGGAATAAAATATGGACTTTAGATAATGATAGTATATCATTATTGGTTCATTAATTATAACAAATATACCTCAATAATATATTAACAAAAGGGAAAATTGTACTGCCTTTGCAACTTTTCTGTAAACCTAAAACAATTCAAAAATAAGAAGTTTATTTTAAATATGATCATGGAAGGGAATGTTGAGTATATTGAAGTGATATAGAAGATAACTATAAATTACTTATATAAGAATAGCCTTTTTGTAGAATGGGCTTAGAATTGGCAATTTGATGTAGTCCCTGGCCCAATGTCTTTACATGATGTTCTCAACAACAATTATTATGATGAGGTACAGAGGACAAAATATATTCAAATTCTCAGTATTATTCTTAGTCAGATTGCAGTGGAAGATACCCTGGCCCCAACTGGAAGGATATTTTGAGCAATGATCATAAGAAACATATATTACTCTCTTTCTCAATGTGCTCTAGAAAAGGAAATTTGGCAGCTAATGAAACTCTGTGCCCACACAAATCATTAAATTCTTGCTTTTCAAGAACCAAAAAAAAAAAAATCATGTATGGAAAGAAAATACCATAGTCAGTTTACTCCCCAATATTTCGATTTCAGAGTATAGTTTTAGCAGTTTAGCAAGCCAAAATATTTTTACTTAGCTTTATTCGGGAAAAAATGAAAATCAACTTCTTTCAAATAAATCCTTTTGAGAGATATTCAATTATTTCACACAAAGTTGGTTTTGATGGGCTATAAAATTCTCTGATTTTCTGAGCTTCTAGCTATTCATCCAGAAAATTTTGCCAGACTTCTGTCATGAACAAGTGTGTGAGATTCTAAGATTGATTCGTTCCAGTTGGTACACTGGTGTGAAAGTTCTCCTCCTCATACTCTATTAATTTTCACCTTCCTCCTTTATGATCTTCTCTTTTCTTTTCTCCATACTCACTTTTTTTCTGTCATTCCTCTCTCTTTTCCTTTTTCATATCAAAGCAGACAGATATGACATTTCTTTCAAGATGTGAAAATTTTACATTTCCTTGGATGAAAACTATGAGAAAAGGGATTAACAACTACAGGAAGAGTCATTTAGGCTAACAGCTTACCAGGAGCAAGGGTACTAATATTTCCTCTACTCCTAACAATACACCAGGCACTGTGCTAGGTGCTTTACACACATTATTTCAAGAACTTTGATGTAGGTGGGGTTAGGTGTTATTTCCAATATACAAGTGAGTAAACTAAGGTTCAGAAGCCTTAAATAGCATGTCCAAGCTCCCAAAGATTTCATAAGTGTTGGAATTATGATTCACATGCAAGGCCATCTTCATGAAACAGATTTTTCTATTTTGAATTTCAATTTTATTGATTTATGCTGGGACATGTGCTACAATTGAACAAGGCAGACCAGTTCCAGGTCAATAAAAATAAAGTGGTGACATTCTGAGAATAAAAGATGGTGTAATATGGTGGCTAACAGCATGGGTTTTGGCAGCAGAGAAATGTGAATTCAAAACTGAGGTCTGCCATTTAATAGTGCATGCCCTCAAGGAGTCCATTTAGGCTTCCTAGGCTTTGCTTTTTTATTCTAAAACATGTAGGCAATGGTATTCACTTCAAAGGATGATAAAGATTAAATGAGGCAATGCATTTAAAGTACCTGACACAAGACCTGGCATATAGTAATTATTCATGTTGTTGTTGTTACACATTAAAGTCAAGGAAAGAGATCATCCTGAAGGATCTAATTCATCATCAGTATAACATGGGCAGATTATTAAGTCATTCCCATGATTGCAGGGAAAATAATTTATATAATATATACCATATATTTCATTAACTAATTAAAACAATAAATAACATTTTAAAATTTCATTGAAGAAAGTAAATAGAACTATAAATACATAACCACCTAGTTTATTTTATAATTAACCACAATTTATATATTCATATTTCAAATTCAAAGCAATCTTTTGAGAAGTAGCAATACTTGTAAACATTGGATATTTAGATTTTGGGAATTTGGGGTAAGCAGATGTGACAAACTTCAAAAATATAACATTTTGGGGGCTTCCCTGGTGGCGCAGTGGTTGAGAGTCCGCCTGCCGATGCAGGGGACACGGGTTAGTGCCCCGGTCCGGTAGGATCCTGCATGCCGCGGAGCGGCTGGTCCCGTGAGCCATGGCCGCTGAGCCTGTGCGTCCGAAGCCTATACTCCGCAAAGGGAGAGGCCACAGCAGTGAGAGGCCCGCGTACCACACACACACACACAAAATATATATATATAACATTTTTTTATTTATTACTAAAAATACTTTTTGCTGTATATTTAAGCCAAAATAGTTTATTTTACTTAAATGCTTGAGAGAAAGTAAGTAAAATTTATTTTGATGTGTAATTATTTTAGTCACTTTTCAATATGTTAATGCAATCCATTTTATTGGAAGCTGTGTATAAAATAACTAATAGGTCATTAATATGGGTGAGTATTATTGAAGTAAAAACGAAAAATAAAATAATCCTTTCTCCATCAATTGCAAGTTTAATAAACAGAAAAAAATATAGAGAGCCAAAATAACAAATAAAAATGTTTACCACATAATATAACTTTCTCTATTAATTTTATGTTTTCATATCAACATGTATTAGTTATATAACCTACTAGTCTTGAATACTGGATGAAATAATATTTTTAATATTATTCTCCATTAAAAAAACATTTTATACACTCCTACAGATAGGCTTTATACATTTAAAAGGTATTCTGTTCAAATAATATTTTAGAAACTATCTCTAGTTTGCTTTACATTAAAGTAAGTATATGATATGCCAAATGAAAACCATTTATTAAATCAAACCTCCTGCTCATTAAAGAGTATACAAATATTAAGGTCTCAATTTTATGGAAATATCTCTTTTAATATAACTGCATACAAAAGTTTCTTGAGGATCAAAATAACAGGAAAAGTGTGAGTGTTTCAAAAATCACAATTGTAGCACTTTTACTTAAAAGTAAAACCAGGTTTGAAGACAAGTAGTAGAAAGCCCATAAAAATATTAACATACATTTTATTAATGAATGTAAGCTTAATTTTTAAAATATAGCATCAAGTGTGATCATGGTAGAATTAAAAGAAATCATACACAGCTAATAAGAGTGCAAATTGGTACAACTGTTATAGAGAGCAATTTTGTAATATGAAGCAATATCTTTTTAATTTTTTTCCTTATCAATTTCAAGTTTATTTATTTATTTATTTGATGTATATTTGACTTACAATATTATATTAGTTACAGGTGTACAACATACAGCATAGTGATTCAATATTTTCATAGATTATACTGCATATAAATTTATAAAAATTGCCTATATTCTCTGTGCTGTACATTACATCCTTATATCTTATTTATTTTATATTTAGTAGTTTGTACCTCTTAATCCTCTTCCACTATCTTCTGCCTCTCCCCACCCTGCTCCTCACTAGTAACCACTTATTTGTTCTCTGTATCTGTAAGTCTGTTTCCGTTTTGTTATATTTGCTCATTTGTTTTATTTTTCAAATTCCACATATAATTGAAAACATAAAATATTTGTCTTTTTCTGACTTATTTCAATAAACATAATACCCTCCAGATTAATATATTTTGTTGCAAATGACAAAATTTCATTCTATTTTATGGCTGAATAATATTCCATCGTGCGTGTGTGTGTGTGTGTATAACTTCTTTATCCATTCATCAGTTGATAGACGTAAGTTGTTTCCATATATTGTCTATTTTAATTAATGCTGCTATGAATATTGGAATGCATATATTCAGGAGATGAATTGCTTGACCATATGGTAGCTCTGTTTTTAATTTTTTGAGATAACTCCATACTGTTTTCCACAGCGGCTGAACCAATTTACATTCCTACAAAGAGTGCACAAGGGTTCCCTTTACTCGACATCCTCACCAGCACTTGTTATTTGTTGTCTTTTTGATGAAAGCCATTCTGACAGGTGTGAGGTGATACCTCATTGTGGTTTACTTTTGCGTTTGTACGTCTTCCTTGGAAAAAAATGTCTATTCAGGTCCTCTGCTCATTATATAATTAAGTTGGTTGATTTCTGACATTGTGTTGCATGAGTTTTTCACATTTTTAGCATATAAATCCCTTACCAGACATATCATTTGCAAATATCTTCTATTCAGTAAGTTGCCTTTTTATTTTGTTGATGGTTGCCTCACTGTGCAAAGGCTCTAGCTTTTATTAAGTCTCATTTGTTTATTTTTGCTTTTGCTTCCCTTGTCTGAGAAGATAAATCCAATAAAATATTGAAAAGGCCTATGTCAAAGAGCATACTGATTAGGTTTTTGTCTAGGAATCTTATGGATTCCATTCTTATATTTAGGTCTTTAATCCATTTTGAATTTATTTTAGTATATGTTGTGTGAAAATGTCCTAATTTCATTATTTTAAATGTAGCTGTCCAGTTTTCAACACCATTTATTGAATAAATTGTCTTTCCCCTTTTATAATCTTGCCTCTTTTAGATTAGTTGATAAGATGAGTGTGGATTTATTTCTATGCTCTCTATTCTGTTCTGTTTATCTCTGTGTCTGTTTTTGTGACACTATGATATTGTTTAATTACTGTCATTTTGTAGCATAGTATGAAGTTAAGGAGAATGATCCCTCCAGCTTTCTTTATATTCTCAAGTTTGCTTTGACTATTCAGAATCTCTCATGGTTTTACATATATTTTAAAATTATTTGTTCTAGTTCTGTAAAAAGTGTCATGGATATTTTGATAGGGATTGCATTAATTCTGTAGATTCCTTTGGGAAGTACATATATTTTAACAACATTAATTCTTCCAATCCATGAACACAGTGTATTTTTAAATTTATTTGTATTTGTATTTTTTTAAATTTGTTTCATCAATATCTTATTGTTTTCAGAATACAGGTCTTTAACTTCCCTGGATAAATTTATTTCTAACTATTTTATTCTTTTTGATACTATTGTAAATTGGATTGCTTTCTTGCTTTCTCATTTTGATAGCTCATTATTAGGGTATATAAAAGCAAACTATTTCTGTATATTTATCTTATATCCTACAATTTTACTAAATTTATTTATTAGTTATACTTGTGTTTTTTTTTTTTTTTCTTGGTGGAGACTTTAGGGTTTTTCTAGGTATAGTATGTCATCTACATTTGATGCCATTTTCTTTTTTCCTTGTCTGATTCTGCTGACCAGGACTTCCAATACTATGTTAAATAGAAATGTGAGAGTGGACATCCATTTTTTGTTTCTGATTTTAGAGAAAAAGTTTTCAACTTTTCACCCTTGTGTATGATGTTAGCTGTGTATTTGTCATATACAGCTTTTATTATTTTGATATATGTTCCCTGTATACCAACTTTGTTGAGTTTTTATCATGAATGGATATTCAATTTTGTCAAATGCTTTTTCTGCATTCATTAAGATGATCATGTGATTTTTAATTTCCTTAATGTGGTGTATCACATTGTTTGATTTGCATATATTGAACCCATCCTTGCATCCCACACGATCATGGTGTGTGACCCGTTTACTGTATTGTCCAATTAAGTTTTGCTAATATTTTGTTGAGAATTTTTACATTTATATTCATCATGGATATTGGCCTGTATTTTTCATTTTTTGGACTGTCTTGTCTGGTTTTAGTATCAAGATAATGCCAGCATCAGAGAATGTTTTTGGGAGTTTTCTCTCATCTTCACTTTTTTTAAAATCATTTGAGAAGAATAGGTACTAACTCTTTTTAAATGTTTGGAAGAATTGTCCTGTGACACTGTCTGGTTCTGGACTTTTACTTGATGGGAATTTGTGATTAGTGATTCAATTTGAATATTAGTAATTGATCTGATCAGATTATATATTTCTTCCTATTCAGTCTTGGAAGATTGTTTGTTTCCAGAAATTTATTCATTCCTTCTAATACATGCAATTTATTGGCTTTTAACTCTTCATAGCATTCTCTTATGAATGTTTCTATTTCTGTTTTATCTTTTCTTCTTAATGAGTTTGACTAAAGGCTTATCAATTTTATTTTAAAAAAAGAAAGCCCTTGGTTTTATCTATATTTTCTCTTTTTTTTAAGGAATTAATTAATTTATTTATTTTTGGCTGTGTTGGGTCTTCATTTCTGTGCGAGGGCTTTCTCCAGTCGTGGCAAGCAGGGGCCACTCTTCATCATGGTGCGCGGACCTCTCACTGTCGTGGCCTTTCATTGTGGAGCACAGCTCCAGACGCACAGGCTCAGTAGTTGTGGCTCATGGGCCCTGTTGCTCCGTGGCATGTGGGATCCTTCCAGACCACAGTTCGAACCCATGTCCCCTGCATCGGCAGGCAGACTCTCAACCACTGCACCACCAGGGAAACCCTATATTTTCATATTATTATTTATTTATTTTTTTTGCAGTACACGGACCTCTCACTGTTGTGGCCTCTCCCATTGAGGAGCACAGGCTCCAGACGCGCAGGCTCAGGGGCCATGGTTCACGGGCCTAGCCACTCCGTGGCATGTGGGATCTTCCCAGACTGGGGCACGAACCCACATCCCCTGCATCAGCAGGTGGACTCTCAACCACTGTTCAGGGGCCATGGTCCACGGGCCTAGCCACTCCGTGGCATGTGGGATCTTCCCAGACTGGGGCACGAACCCACATCCCCTGCATCAGCAGGTGGACTCTCAACCACTGTGCCACCAGGGAAGCCCCATATTGATTTTTTGAGTCTGTTTTATTTATTTCTTTTTGATCATTATAACTTCTTCTGATTTTGAGCTTTGTCAGTTCATCTTCTTCTCATTCCTTTAATGGTAACTTAGGTTGTTTATTTGAGATTTTTCTCATTTCTTGAAGTAGGTCTGTATCACTATTAATTTCCCCCTTAGAACTGCTTTTGCTGTGTCTAATAGAATTTGGAATGTTGTTCTTTAAACTTCGTATGTCAAAGATATTTTCTGATTCTGTGTTTGATTTCTTTTTTGTACCATTGGTTTTTTAAAATACCATGATTTGTCTTCACAGATTTTTGTTTTTCTCACTTTTATTCCTATAACTGATTTCTAATTTCATACCAATGTGGTTAAAAAAGTTGCTCAATGTAATTTCTATCTTCTTAATTTTTTGAGGATTGATTTGTGGCCTAGCATGTGATCTATCCTGGAGAATGTTCCTTGGGCACTTGAAAATAATGTGTATTATGCTGTTTCTGGATGGGATGTCCATCTGGTATAATGTATCAATTAAGGTCAATGTTTCATTATTGATTTTTAGTCTTGATGATATATCATTTTATCTACTAGCATGTTAAAGTTTCATATTATTATTATATTGCTGTCAATTTCTCCGTTAGCAGTTAATATTTTCTTTGTATATTTAAGTGTACTTATGTTAGGTGTATATATGTTTACAAATGATATATCCTCCTCCTCTATTGATCCCTTCATCATTATATATTTCTTCTCTATCTTTTATTATAAACCTTCTTTTAAAGTATTCTTGTCTGATATGAGTATTACTACTCCAGCTCTCTTTTCATTTCACTTTGCATGGGATATCTTTTGCATCCCATCACATTCAGTCTGTGTGTCCTTAGCACTGAAGTGAATTTTTTCTAGGCAGCATATAGATAGATCTTGTTTTTTTTTTTTTTTTTTTTTTTGTGGTATGCGGGCCTCTCACTGTTGTGGCCTCTCCCATTGCTGAGCACAGGCTCCAGATGCACGGGCTCAGTGGCCATGGATCATGGGCCCAGCCGCTCTGCGGCATGTGGGATCTTCCCGGACCGGGGCACAAACCCGTGTCCCCTGCATCGGCAGGCGGATTCTCAACCACTGAGCCACGAGAGAAGCCCTGGATCTTGTTTTTAATCCAATCAGCCACCTTATGGTTTATGATATAAACCTTAGTCCACTGATATTTAAAGTGATTATTGATATGTATATACTTATTGCCAATTTGTTATTTGTTTCCTGGTTGTTCTTGTAGTATTCTCTTTTCTTTTTTTTTTTTTTTTTTTTTTTTTGTGGTATGCGGGCCTCCCTCTGCTGTGGCCTCTCCCGTTGCAGAGCACAGGCTCCGGACACGCAGGCTCAGCAGCCATGGCTCACGGGCCCAGCCGCTCCACGGCATGTGGGATCCTCCCAGACCGGGGCGCGAACCCGGTTCCCCTGCATCGGCAGGCAGACGCGCAACCACTGCGCCACCAGGGAAGCCCTCTTTTCATTTTTTAAATTAATTTTTATTGGAGTATAGTTGCTTTACAATGTTGTCTTGGTTTCTGCTGTACAGCAAAGTGAATCAGCTATACATATAAACATATCCACTCTTTTTTAGATTTCATTCCCATATAGGTCGTTACAGAGTATTGAGTAGACTTCCCTATGCTATACAGTAGGTTTTTATTAGTCATCTATTATATATATAGTAGTGTGTATATGTCAATCATAATCACCCAATTTATCCCTCACTACCTCACTTTTCATCCTTGGTAATGATAAGTTTGTTTTCTACATCTGTGACTTTATTTCTGTTTTGTAAATAAATTCATATGTACCAATTTTTAGATTCCACCTATAAGTGTTATCGTATAATATTTGTTTTCCTCTGACTTACTTCGCTTAGTATGACAATATTTACGTTCATCCATGTCATTGCAAATGGCATTATTTCTTTCTTTTTTATGGCTGAATAATATTCCATTCTGTATACATATATACCACATCTTATTTATCCATTTTTCCATTGATGGACATTTAGGTTTTTTCCATGTCTTGGAAACATTATAAATACTGCTGCAATGAATATTGGGGTACGTGTATTTTTTTCGAATGAAGGTTTTCTCCAGATATAGGCCCAGCAGTGGGATTGCTGGATCATATGGTAGCTCTATTTTTAGTTTTATAATGAATATCCATACTGTTCTCCATAGTGGCTGTACCAATTTACATTCCCACCAACAGTGTAGGAGGATTCCGTTTTCTCCACACCCTATACAGCATTTATTGTTTGTTGATTTTTTGATGATGGCTATTGTGACTGGGGTGAGGTGATACCTTATTGAAGTTTTGATTCACATTTTTCTAATAATTAGTGACTTTGAGCATCTTTTCATGTGGTTTTTGGCCATGATGGCCAATTTGTATGTCTTCTTTGGAGAAATGTCTGTTTAGATCTTCTGCCCATTTTTTTGATTGGGTTGTATTTTTTTTTGATATTGAGCTGCATGAGCTGTTCATATAGTTTGGAGATTAATTCCTTGTCAATAGCTTATTTTCAAATATTTTCTCCCATTCTGTGGGTTGTCTTTTTGTTTTGTTTATAGTTTCCTTTGCTGTGCATTACCTTTTAAGTTTAATCAAGCCCCTTTTGTTTATTTTTGTTTTAATTTTCATTACTCTAGGAGGTGGATCATAAAAGAGGTTGCTGCAATTTATGACAAAGTGTTCTGCCTATGTTTTACTCTTAGAGTTTATCCAGTCTTAAATTTAGGTCTTTAATCCATTTTGAGTTTATTTTAGTGTGTGGTGTTAGAGAATGTTCTAATTTCATTATTTTACATGTAGCTGTTCAGTTTTCCAGCAGCATTTACTGAACGGACTATTTTTTCTCCATTGTATAATCTTACCTCCTTTGTTATAGATTAGGTGACCATAGGTGCTTAGGTTTATGTCTGGACGTTCTATCCTGTTCCATTGATCTATACTTCTGCTTTTGTACCAGTACCATACTGTTTTGATGATTGTAGTTTTGTAGTATTGTCTGATGTCAAGGAGACTGATTCCTCCAGCTCTGCTTTTCTTTCTCATGATTGCTTTGGCTATGGGTGGTCTTTTGTGTTTCCATACATGTTGTAAAAATTTTTGTTCTAAGTCTGTGAAAAATGCCATTGGTAATTTCATAGGGATTGCATTGAATCTGTAGATTGCTTTGGGTAGTATAATCATTTTGACAATATTCATTCTTCCAATCCAAGAACATGGTATACCTCTCCATCTTTTTGTGTTATATTTTATTTATTCATCAGTATCTCAAATTTTCTGAGTACAGGTCTTTTGTCTCCTTAGGTAGATTTATTCGTAAGTGTTTTATTCTTTTTGATGCAATGGTAAATGGGATTTTTTCCTTAATTATTCTTTCTTATCTTTCATCATTAATGTATAGGAGTGCAAGATATTTCTGTGTATTAATTTTGAATCCTGCAATTTTCTAGTGGTTTTCTGGTAGCATCTTTAGGATTCTCTATGTATAGTATCATGTCATCTGCAAACAGTGACAGTTTTACTTCTTATTTTCCAATTTGGATTCCTTGTATTTCTTTCTCTTCTCTGATTGCTATGGCTAGGACTTCCTAAACTATGTTGAATAAGAGTGGTGAGAGTGGATATCCTTGTCTTTTTCCTGATCTTAGAAGAAATGCTTTCAGTTTTTCACCTTTGAGAATGATATTTGCTGTGGTTTTATCACATGTGGACTTAATTATGTTGAGGTATGTGACCTCCATGCTCACTTCCTGGACTTGAGTGAGTGTTTCCTTTTTCATGTTAGGTAAGTTTTCGGCTATATTTTCAAATATTTTCTCAGGCCCTTTCTCTTTCTCTTTGCCTCCAGGGACCACTATAATGAAAATATAGGTGCATTTAATATTGTCCCAGAGGTCTCTGAGACTTTACTCATTTCTTTTCATTCTTTTTCTGTTTATTCTGTTCTGTGGCAGTGATTTCCACCACTCTGTCTTCCAGTTAACTTATTCTTCTTTCTCAGTTATTATGCTATTGATTCCTTCTAGTATACTTTTCATTTCAGGTATTGTATGGTTCATCTGTGTTTGTTCTTTAGATCTTCTAGTTCTTTGTTAAACATTTATTGTATCCTCTCAATCTGTACCTCCATTCTTTTTCCGAGATTGTGGATCATCTTTACTATCATTTCTCTGAATTCTTTTTTCAGGTAGATTGATGGTCTCTGGTTCATTTAGTTGTTCTTATGGGGTTTTATTTTCTTCCTACATTTACAACATATTTCTCTGTCATCTCCTTTTGTTTAACTTTCTGAGTCTGTGGTCTCCTTTCCAAAAGCTGCAGTATTGTAGTTCCTCTTGCTTCTGGTGTCTGCCTCCTGGTGGGTGGAGCTTGGTCTTGTCCCTCTGATGGGCAGGGCCATGACAAGTATTGTGTTTTGAGGTGGCTGTGAGCTCAGTTTGACTTTAAGCAGCCTGTTATCTGATGCATGGGGCTGTGCTCCTATCTTGGTGGTTGTTTGTCCTGAGGCTTTCCAACACTGAAGCCTGCAGATTGTTTCATGTGGCTGGGTCTTGGTGCTGAAATGTGGACATCTGTGTAAGCTCACTCTGATCAGTATTCTCTGGGGCCTCCACTACCAGTGTCCTTGCCCTCACAGTGATATGTAATCGACCTTTTCCTCTTCATGAGACTCCCCAAAAAGCCTAGGTAGGTGTAGCCCAGGTTCCTATTGATGTACTGCTTTGTGCTGTGTCCCAGTGCACGTGAGACCTTGTGTGCACTCTTCAAGAGTGAAATATCTGTTTCCCCCAGCCCTGTGGAGTTCCTGCACTCAAGCCTTGATGGCTTTCAATGTTAAATCTTCTGGGGGTTCTTCCATCAAATGCCAGACCCTCAGATTCTCTTGGAGGGCTCTTTTATTTGGGATCATCCCTGTGTAGCCTGCATGGGTTTAGTATTTTTTGGCACAAGTGTTGTTTTTAGTATAGACGTCTGCCATCTTGTTCCTCAGTGCATGCTGGCAGTTATGTCCTTTATATTAGGTATGACTGATGTTGTTGTGACCAAAGCCTGCACTGGATATTGAGCAAGACTTCAGCTTTGCTCTGTGGCTCTCACTTCCCTGTCAGGGGTGGAGTTTGCTCCCTAGTTGTTGGATTAGAATACCCAAGATCTGTCTTTTAGCTGTGTTCCTGATCTGTGGTGTGAGGTATGTAGGATTGGAGAACTCCACTGGGAGGGAAGCCACTGAATATTCCTCCTTTGGAGCTGTTCACCTGTAGGTGTGTTCTGTTGTGTCACCTTTCACCCATTGTGTGAGCTCTCAAATTGCACTGTTGTTGGCACTGATCTCAGCCCCACCTTTACTGTGGGTATGCTGTCAATTAGCCCTGTTGTCCCTCAGATGTTGTTTTCACCAAGACACCAGTGTAAATCCACTGAAGTCAGGTCCCAGGATTGCAGTAATTATGAACCTTGATCTGCTGTGGGTGCTCAGACTCTGAACCTCCTGTCGGGGCAGCTCAGACTTTGGACTGGCCCAACCCCCAAATGTATGTGCCCACAAAGTCTACAACTGATAAAGCTATACTCATATTGGCTGTGGGAGCACTCATTATACTTTAAGATGTTCTGTAGATGGCGTGTTTACAAAGCTGGTTGTGGGGGTGTTAATTTGTGGTTTGTGCAGCTGTGAGAAGAGATTTCAGCTTTTCTTCCTTAATTGCACTGTCCCTGGGGCTCAGCTTTGGTTTCAGCCCCAGCTTTGAATGTGAGCCGCCCACAAAGTTCTATTCCAGAAGCTACACTGGAGCACATGAGTGCCCCCAGGCAAGGAGGGGGTGTGGAGGAAGTGGGGTCCAGAGTCACTGGCGCTCTGGTGGGAATGAGGTGCATGGGGTAGCCAGCAGCTGCGAGTGCAAGAGAGCCTGCCCCAGCAGAGGCTCTTTCCTAGTGTGCAGCTGCAGGCACGAGAGAGCTGGCTCTGGTGGTGACAGTGCATATAGGGGAGGCAGTCGGCGTGAGAGATGGTCCCAGTGGGGGCCCCTCCTATTGCCTGGCCATGGGTGCAAGAGAGCCGACACTGACTGGGGCCCTTCCTAGTTCCCAGAGACCAGGGATCAATGCATTGAGAAGGAGACTGCAATGGTGGCCCTGCCCCTTTCACCTCACTCAAAAATGGTGCTTCACTTCTATGGCAGTCTGGGTTTCCTCCACAAGCATTCCAAGTTGTGGATTTCCTCACTCCCATCCTCTCAGGCTGTATCCTTGCAGCCAACAACAGTCCTCTTCACAGGTTTACTCTCCAAACCCCATGTTCCAGCACCCCATCCCTATCTGCACCAGAGGACACATGTCTCAGGCTGGGGCATGGAGGGCTCTGACACACATCATCTGTGTAGGTCTCACTCTGTTCTGCCTGTCACAGACTGATTGCTGCACTCTCCTCCAATAGCCCCTGAAGATTCCCTGCTGTCTCAACTGATCTCTCTTCTGTTGAGAGGGCTTCCCCAGATGCAGGAACTTCTCCTCTCCTTCAGCTCCCCACCCAGGGGTGCAGGGCCCCTCCCACTTCTCCTCTTCATTTTTCCTTCTTCTTCCTTTTGTCCTACTCAGTTATGCGGGGGTCTTTCTTGTCCTTTATGGTGTCCAAGGTCCTCTGCTAGTGTTCAGCTTGTGCTCTGTGAGAATTGTTCCTTTCATAGATGTATTCTTGATGCATTTGTGGGGAGAGATGAAATCAACATCCTCCTACTCCTCTGCCATCTTAACTCCAGCTTTTAGTTATTCTCTTTTCTTTTTTCATCTTTTAGTCTCTTCCCTTGTGGTTTGATGATTTTCTTTGCTGTTATGCTGTGTTCCCTTCTCTCTAGTTTTTGTGTATCTATTGTAGGTTTTTGATTTGTGGTTATCATTGAGTTCATATATACTGATGTATAGCTATGTCTACTGGTTTTGAACTGATAGTCATTTATGTTCACATTCTCAAGATGTACCTTTTTTATTCCATCATCTGCATTTTGTGTTTTTGATGTCATATTTTACACCTGCACCCATATCCCTTAATAGTTTTTGTATTTATAGTTGATTTTACAACTTTTGTATTTTAACCTTCGTACTAGCTTATTTAAAGTGTTGATCCACTGCCTTTACTACATATTTGTCTTTTCCTGTGGGATTTTTCCTTTTTTATGCTTTCTAAATTCTTCCTGTGACCTTTTATTTTTCACTTAAATAAGACCCCATCACATTCCATGTAATGTTAGTTTAGTGGTGATGAATTCTTTCAGTTTTGCCTAAAACACTCTTTCTCTCTCTTTCAATTCTGAATGACAACATTGCTGGGTGGAATATCCTAGATTGTAGGGTTTTTCTTTTCATTACTTTAAATATATCATGCCACTCCTCTTTGGCTTGCATGGTTTATGCTGAAATGTTAGCTGATAGCATTAAATGGGTTTCCTTGTATGTGACTCTTTGTTTCTCTCTTGCTGCCTTTACAATGTGCTTTTTATTTAACATTTGCCATTTTAAATATCATATGTCTGGGTGAGGGTCTATTTGGTTTTGCTTATTTGGGACTCTCTGTGATTCCTGTACCTTGGTATTTGTTTCCTTCTTCAGGTTAGGGAAATTTTCGTCAATAATTTAGTCAAATATATTTTGTACCTCTTTCTGGAATCCTTATAATGCCAATGTTAATATACTTGATGTTGTCCCTGAAGTTCCTTAAAATATCCTCATTTATTTATTTATTTATTTATTTTTGCTGTTCTGATTGTGTAACTTCCACTATTCTAGCTTCTAGGTGTCTTATGTGCTCTTTTGTATCACCTAATCTGCTGTTAATTCCCTTTGGTGTATTTTTCATTTCAGTTATTGTGTTCTTTAGTTCTGACTGATTCTTTTTTAGATTTTCTAGTTCTTTGTTAAGTTTCTCACTCAATCCATCTATATGAGTTCAGTTAGCATTTTTATTACTATTGCTTTGAACTCTTTGTCAGATAAATTACTTATCTCTATTTTTTTCTTGGAGTTTAGTTTTATCCTTTGGTTTGAAACGCATTCTCTGTTTTCTCATTTTGTTTAATTTTCTCTGTTTGTTTCTGTCAAATTAGGTGAAACATTTATCTATCCCTGTCTTGAAGGTGTGTCCTTGTGTGGGAGCATTTGTATACATTCTGATGTGCCCAGTGTCTTTGGTGGTAGAGTTGGATTCAAAGTGGCCATGGGCTACATCTTCCCCTGGGGTGCACTGGAAGTTGATGCCTTGTTGGGATGTAGGGCTGGATTTGGAGGGGCTAGAGCTAGAGCCACATGTGAGCCGGGGTTTCTCCTAGGCACAATGGTGGTTGATGCCTTATTGAGAGTGGGTCCAGGGCCTTAGGGGCTAGAGCAAGATCCCTGATGGAGTCAGGCTTCCTCCTGATGTAATGGCAGTCTCTGCCATGGTTGGGGTTGTGGCTTGGGTCCAAAGGTTTCGGGATAAACTTCTGAGCTGGTTTTCCATTTTCTTTGGTGTGCATGCCTTGATTAGATGCAGTATTGATGACAGAGAGGTTGGAGCTGCACTACTGAGCTGGTTCTGCTCCTTCCCTGGAGCACAAGTGCACTGACAATGGTGGTCTCCACCTTGGCTATAGGCAGGGCCCATGCTGGCTCTGTTCCTTTCAAGAGTTCACATGCTCATTAGCAATGATGGGCTTCTCCTTAGTTGGGAGCAGTGCCAGAACAGGAAGTGCTGGAGCAGGAACCTGGTGTGAACTAGAAGGGTGTACTAAGTCAGTCCTAGCAGGCCAACCAGAACACCCAGCAGTTTTCAATCAGTTGCCTCCTTTCTGAGACTGAGAGCAAGTATGTGCATACTCTCTTCAAGAGTGGAGTCTTGGTTTCGTACAGCCTTCCAACAAGTCCCACTGGGTTTCAAACTAGATAAAGGGGCTCATCCTCCCAATGTTGGGACCCAGGTCTAGGAAGCCTAATATGTGGCTTGAACCCCTCACTTACCAAGGAGGCTCTCTGTACCTGTGATATCCCTCTCATCTTCTGAATCACTCTCTAGTAGTGTGAGTCATGATTAGCTTGCTTCTCTTCCCTTCCTACCAGATTATGTGTGTTTCTTTCTTTACAGCCTTGATTTTAGAAGAGCCATTCTGCTGGTGTTCAGATAATTCTCAGTGAGAGTTTCACTATATTTAGTTGTAGTTTCAATGTACTTTTAGGGGGATGTGCACTCAGAGTCTTCCTACTTCACCATCTTGATCCTGCCTCTAGCAATATCTTTTAAAGTGACTCAGGAATTCCACCTTTAGGACTTATCTTAAAGAAATAATCAGTGATTTGAACAAATATTTATATATAATGATAATCATTGCAGCATTATTTATAAGTATATAATATATGGAAATGCCTTAAATGAATTAAATTAGGGGATTTTTTAAATGAATAATGCACAATTGTGATATAATATCATGTGGTCATTTTATATCATATTTTACAATATTATGATATTGGAAATTCTCATGAAAAACCATCAAGATCAAGCCCTACATACTCAAAATGATCCCAGTTCCTACACTTTGGTGATTTGGACTCCAACATATCTTTTTTTTGAGGGGGAGATGTAATTCAACCCATAACAGTGACATAGTCAAAAAACAAACATTTTAGAAACATATCAGGGATTAAACTTTGGCTCAACCTTGGACCCTACATAAGTCACTTATCTTCTCTGAGCCTCATTTCCATACGTGTAAAATGGAGACAGGAATATTTACCTCATCCTGTTCTGTAAAGATCAATGCTAGTTAATGTATAAAGCATGGCCCATATTTAGGGGTTAAAAGTGATATTAATATTAGTGAAAGATTCCTTTGTCAGATAAGTAGTAGTCAAGGTTATGTTTAGTAGAATTAGTGCCATCCAGTTTTAAATGACACACATAATTTCTAAATCATTTTATATGTTGAATCTAATGCTTACTGCCATGATTTTTGTTCTGATACTACTACAGGATTATATTGTAAAATGGAAGTTATCGCATTACAGATGAAAATAGTGCCAGTTATGTTTTGATATCACAGACTTAGTAATTTGAAAAAAATCAGGAACTCCAAAGAGTACTCCAAATAATATAATGTCTGCTTGGATACAAATTTGTAACTTAATCTGTGATTTAGCAGGAATTAACGTAAGATTTGTTTTCAGATATCTTCTTTGGCTCCACCTTTGACAAGCGTCAAGAACATAAATGCTTTTTGTCTCTATTTCAATTATCATGTATATCTTATGCATAAAATTGACTCAAAATTTGTTTCATCCAGAAAAGAACATATGATTAAGTTTATTGCTAACAATGGTCATTAGCATGGTGTGTGTAGGTGAGGGTAGGGGCTGCCATTGCAAATGTGGAAGAAATGAAGATCTGAAGAGCTGTACTTGATGGCAAACCACAAGCAGTCTGTGCCTGGAGCACAAAAGCTGCTGTCAGCTCTTCAAAAGCTCAACTTGCTACATTTTTCAGAGACTTGCAGTGCAGATGTGTCAGGCAGAATTTGGCCTACAGTGTTTGCAGTAGCAGTATATCTGCTAATCCAACCTAATATCCAAAAGGCTATTGCTAGATCTAGAGGGTCATACATTTGTACCATTCTTTCATCATTTGGGCCCCAGATGGCCTTAAATGGACATAAGGCATAATGAGATCTAGGAAGGCATTATTATACTCTTAGGTCAAAATTCACAGCCCAAACTTCTTTTTTTTTTTTTTTCCAGGCTGGAAGGGGTTATTTCCTTGAAGTGCTAATATTCACTGTTGATTGACTCTGCAGACTGCTTTCAAAGTTCACGGTATTTATTTTAGATATGAATAGTATTTTTGATAGCCAAAAAGTCTGCAACAAAGATACCCATTCATATGGCAATTCACCTCAATTATTACAGTAAGATAATGTCTACTTTTATCTCAGTTTATATTTAAAAATATATTTAACAATGGAAAGACAATATAAACTATATCATGATGGCCACTGAGTGTTGTCAATGCATCTTTAAACTACCAGTTTTATAAACAGCTTTTTTGAAACCAGAAAGTTGTAAGAAATCAAAAAATAGAATAAAGTTTGAAATATGTGCTTAGTTTATACCCCTTCCACCATCTGTAGCTGGAGAATACAGGTGGCTGAACACAGAGTTCCTGCCAATTTCTAAAGTTACACTTTTATCCCCTAAACAAGCATTCAGATCCGGGTTACCAAACAGGGCACTCAACAGGAGCCCCTATGCATGCATATTAAATGTCACTTTTGCCTCTGCTTGGGCCATCCACTTTAAGAAAGGCTTGATCTCAGTCTGTTTTGCCTTTTCCTGTACTCCCTGGTTTTGAGTAATGAACTTTCCCCAGAGACGTTTCTCAGAAAGTATCTTCATGTAAAACAGTTGATGCACATGCTACTATTTTAAAAACCACATGTTAAGCACATTTTGCTTTTGTGAAATGGAATATGGTTTAAGTCTGTTTCAATCAAAAAAAGAGGTTGGCTGGAAGGATTCATGTCAAAGTGCAAAAAGTTTTATACACAATGAAGTTTTTTTTTTTTTTTCTTCTTATTTTTCATCTTATTACTGAGGGGAGAAAATAACAAAACTTAGTCTTTGCAACAACAGCAATTGCTTTTTTTTTACTTATTGACAAATTTACAGGGCAGCTTGTTATAAAAACACCATCTTTTTCATTTATTTGGATTCAGCTGATTTTTTGTAAGAGTCACATCAAGAAAATCAGCTCTTGCCTTTACTATGAAATAATATGTATTCACAGTAAAAAGTCTCACTGTCTGAATTTAATGGATTATATTAAAGGGCCGTTCTTGGAGTAACTGTGCTATTGTATCAGCAAGGTACCCAGGGAGTACTTTCAAAAATACTTCTCCTAAATCAGTATTCATAATCATTGAAATGTGCATATGAATATGGAAAAACAATAACCTAGACAATAAATGATAAAATTAAGATTTAATAGTTTATTTCCAAATACTATTGTTAAATCATAGGCAATAGCAACATAAAAAACCTTGTCTCTTACACTGTTTTGTAATGTTTATATTAGTCAATACCAATTTAAGGGTAAAAATGTTGAAAATTGGCTTCTTAAGGAAAAGATAATTCTGACTCTTTAGATACAAGAATCCCAATAGTCTCCATTCATAATATATTTTTTGAACTTTTTGTTTTATTTTTTTAAAGATTTAACTACTCATAATTAAAAATACATGAAAGTAGTTTGTCTCCATAGCCTGTCTTTAATGAAATCAACAAAGGTTTATTGAGTGTTCACCCTATTTAAGCCATAACAGTGAAATCTGTGAGGGATACAAAAGTACCAGATGTATCTTCATTCTCATGGAGTTGACTTCACAATTTAGTTAGGAAGACAAGAAAAACATAATAAACAGTTACAAATAAATAGAAAACATAATATATCCTTGTTCAATGACCCAAGTGTTTATGAGCTCTAGTAGCAGTATTGCGGCTTACTAATTATTAATCTATCAAATATTCATTGAGTACTTTTTAAAAAATAAATTTATTTATTTAATTTATTTATTTTTGTCTGTGTTGGGTATTCATTGCAGCGTGCAGGCTTTCTCTAGTTGTGGCTAGCAGGGGCTACTCTTCGTTGCGGTGCACGAGCTTCTCATTGTGGTGGCTTCTTTTGTTGTGGAGCACAGGCTCTAGGCTCATGGGCTCAGTAGTTGTGGTGTGTGGGCTTTTTTGCTCCGCACGCAGCATGTGGGATCTTCCCAGACCAGGGCTCCAACCCGTCTCCCCTGTATTGGCAGGAGGATTCTTAACCACTGTGCCACCAGGGAACCCCTGTTGAATACTTTTTTATCTCCCAGACACTGTGCCAAGATCTTGGGGAAACTTAATCCTTGTTCTGCCTCTTTCATGGGCTACATGTGAAGAACCAATGAGAAAATAGGCTTATTTTGTTACACAAATACATATAGATATAATGAACAATTGCCAAAGCAGTGAAGGGGCAGATTTAAGCCAGGTTTATATTTTACTGTCCAAAACTGACTTACGAGTGAAAATAATTTTTCATAAATCTTTTGGAAATTGTTACTGTAATCCACCAATTGTGATATATTGTTGCTATTTTTTGGTATGTTTTTTTCTATTTCTATCTTATTTCGATATGCTATAAAAAATACCATAGACTGGGAGGCTTAAACAATAAACATTTATTTCTCACAGTTCTGGGGGCTGGGAAGTTCAAAATCAAGGTGCCAGCAGATTCAGTTTTTGGTGATAACCCTCTTCCTTCCTTGTAGCTGTCTATCTTCACATTATGTCCTCAAATGGCAGAGAGAGAAAAGAATAGCTCTCTTCCTCTTCTTATGGACACTAATCTCGTCATATGGGCTTTATCCTCATGATCTAATTACCTCCCAAATGTTCTAGCTCCATATATAATACCATCACATTAGAGCTTCAATATATAAATTTGGTGGGGAGGGTCACAAACATTCAGATCATAGCAATGAGTGATATCTTGTGATATTTGTTAGCCCTCTGATTGCCAGAATTGATTGAACCAGTCTAGTTGTTGAGGTGGGTATCCCCTTCCTTTTGTTTATACCAAAAATGTATCTTGGTGATTTGACATTACTTCTTTGTAAAGTAAAATGTTGTATGATACTTTCCAGACCTTCTTTTCTCTTCCTTGTTGCCTTCTGGATCTTTTTTCACCTCCCTGTGTGAAAGAGCTTGCAGGAACCTTTGCTATTACTATAGCAGTAGTTAAAATTGTCTTATTTTCAACTGAGGTAGTTCCCAAACAGATAAGTACAAAAGAAAAATTATGCCCACCTAGACTGAAAGTAGGACAGGTGGACAAGGGGAAAAAGTTCAGATTCAATCTTTATAACTTAAGATTACACTGGGATCACAAAACACTGTATGATAACTTTTCTCATGTTCTTAGGAGTACATTTCCTGCTTATCACAATAAAACCATGTAATAAGGGGGAAAATTTGCAAATAATATTACACAGATCATCAGAAAACTTTCATAAAAACACATATCTACAATTTTGAAATACACTCTGAACCCTTAATAAAAGTACTCAGGGTACACTATTTATGTGCATCAAATATCTTGTTTTCCTAAACCATCAGCCTCTTCTGCCATATGATGAGGTTTGGGGTCTGGAGAATTTGAGTACTAAATATCAACAGGCCACTAATTGGTAAGTTACAATATATTAAGAGCAATTGTTTATTTTGAACTTTTTTGAGGGGAGGGGGATGGAGATGTCACCTACCTCTTTAAGATTCTCATAAAGAGCATGGAATTTTCTCCAGAAAAATATAAATACAGACATATGCACAAAATTTAGGATAACATTGAGGAAATTCATGGATCCATTAAAGTCTCTTGCTAAACCTAGAAATTAATAATTGATTCTTTGAGTCAGTTCCTCTACACACCACTGTGGTTTCCAAATAGTTGAATCAGGAGGCATAAGTAAGCAGAATTTTCGGAGAAGTTTTGGCACAGGGGACAAAACAAATTCTTCTTAATAGAAGCAACAAAACAAAACAAAACAAAAAACCCTCACTTTGTATAGACTATGATTTGACCTAATGTTGTGGTGTGGTTTCTCAGGCTTTTATTGCCATTCTTAGGTTAATCATTTCAATTTAAATTTAAAAACTGACATTTTAACACAGAGCTTATTTGCCCTTGTGTAACAGTTGTATTATTCAAACATCATAAA
Organism: Physeter macrocephalus; assembly: GCF_002837175.3. Taxonomy (NCBI): domain Eukaryota; kingdom Metazoa; phylum Chordata; class Mammalia; order Artiodactyla; family Physeteridae; genus Physeter; species Physeter macrocephalus. The sequence continues at coordinate 57,694,885 of NC_041234.1, forward strand.
ATGTTAGTTTTTACAAGTACTTTGCTTTTGTTTTCAGAACCATTCATTTACCTCTCTTCATAATTAGTCTGAAGGGGAAAATATATTCTCTTATCAAGACCCATAATTTTGAAAGCATTTACAAAAGATCACTTATATGTGGAATCCTAAAAAACACAGCAAACTAGGGGAAAAAAAACACAAGAAAGACACAGACTTGCAATATAGAGAACTAACTAGTGATTACCAGTGGGAAGAGGGAAAGGAGGGAGTGGCAATATAGGAGTAGGGGATAAAAAGGGTTATTATGCGATTACATGAAATCATATATGAAACTTTCAAAAATTGTAAAGCACTATAGGATTTTAAAAAATAAAGTTATCTAAATATTGAAAAAAATTCGAATCCCCCCAAGGATAACCATCTAGAAATCACTGATAGATACAAAGAAAGGTTTCACTAAAATACCTACTAGCCACAGCTGAGAAGCTAAGGAAGTGGTTAGGATTAAGTAGATATTTGTCCCTACCCCCATAGAAACTTTTCAGAATAAATATTAAATGTTCCATGAAGAAAAAAGAACTTCTAGCAGTGTCTTATCTTATCTAGTTTGTTCCAAAGATAGAAAAGCTATTTTCTCTTTGGATTATAGATCAAAATGCAACTTGTTATGCATCAGCATTCAAGCAGACATGGGATGAAATAGACATAACAGTTCCTGTTGAATGAACTGGCAAGTGTGCATGCTGTGCTCCGGGGAAGGGATAAACAATGGAGGCAAAGTGTAGAAATGAAGAGTAATATAATTAACTGAACTTTCTCCAAAATTGTGCAAGGAAGCAATGGGCTTTTATTGACCCTATTCATAACATCTATATAGAATCTTCTGGTATGTTTGTTTTTGTTTTTGTTTTAATCAATCAGCCTATCTTATCACATATACCTACCTGTATTTCATCAAAATAATAGCTTAAGTACCTTCTCCTTAGATGTAACCATGTAATGTAATTGAGAGTGATTTATCAATATGTTGTTTTTCATCAGTTTGAGTTTACTATCAGACATGACCTTAGAAGAATACTTAGGACCCTTTAGCTTCCTGTAACCTTCAGATTTATTTATCTTGATGTCTTTTAGAAAAATGTTAAATACTGGAGAATTGAAGACAGAACCTGATGACTCAACTTTGAAATTCCCTTTAAGTCACAATTTAAATGTTGTCATCTCCCAAATGTTATATGTATAACTGTTTATATGTATAACCACATTCATATACCTATTTACTAAAAGAGCTTGATAACTTCATCCATGTGCTATCTCATCTGTCCTTTTGAAGTATCGAATTGAGTTCCCTTCTAAGATAATTGCTATCATTCCAACACCCTGTAATCTAAGTTGTTTTCTTTTCTTTCTGTTTTCAAAAATTTATTCCTTTCTTTTGTTTAAATTAAATTTAATTAATTAATTTATTTATTTTACAGCAGGTTCTTATTATCAATTTTATGCATATTAGTGTATATATGTCAATCCCAATCTCCCAATCTCCCAATCCTTTATTTCTAATAAAATCACCCTTTACTCTGTTCATATATATTCTTTACTCAATTCAAAAGTTACTTCCATATCACCACACTTATACCCTCTGTACAATTCTTTATTCCTACAAGACCATCTAATCCCATTTTATTCTACCTTCTTTTAACTGCAACTACCCTCTTGGTTATTATTATTATTATTTATTGTTATTATTATTCTATTATTAAAATGTAACATGAGATTTACCTTCTTAATTATTTGAGTACAGGAAAGTGTTGTTAAGAATTTTCACATTGCTTTACAGCAGGTCTCTAGAACACTTTCATCTTGCATGAATGAAATGCTATACTTATTGAACAGCAAATCCTATTTTCCCCTTCTCTGGGCCACTAACAACCACAACTGTACTTTCTGTTTCAATGAGTTTCACTACTTTAGGTACTTCATATATCTGGAATCATTTTGTATTTGTTCTTCTGTGACTGGGTTATATAACATAGCATAAGGTCTTCAAGGTTCATCCTTCTTGTGGAGTATGGCAGAATTTCAATCTTTTCTAAGGTTGAATAATATTCTATTTTCTGTTGATTTATTTGTCTATGGTCTTTTAAGTTCTTTACAACTTTTGGATATTGTGAATAATGCTGCAGTAAACATGGCAATGCAAATATTTCTTCAAGACTCATTTCAATACTTTCATATAAGTAGCCAGAAGTGGGATAGTTGGATCCTATGGTTTTTTCTACTTTTTAAAGTATATCTGTACTTTCTTCCTTAATGACTGCACCATTTCTCGTTACAAAAAATAGTGCACAAGGGTTCAAAATTGTCCACATACTCACCAGCAACTGTTATCTTTTCCTTTCTTTCTTTTAAATAAAGACCATCAGGCTTCCCTGGTGGCACACTGGTTGAGAATCTGCCTGCCAATGCAGGGGACACGGGTTCGTGCCCCGGCCCGGGAAGATCCCACATGCTGAGGAGCGGCTGGGCCCGTGAGCCATGGCCTCTGAGCCTGCACATCCGGAGCCTGCGCTCCACAATGAGAGAGGCCACAACACTGAGAGTCCCACATCAGAGAAAAAATAAAATAAAGTAAAAAAATAAACACCATCTTAACATGAGTTAGGTGATAATTCATTGTAGCTTTGAACTGAATTTTGGTGATGTTGACCATCTTTTCATATACCTGTTGGCTATTTGTATGTCTTTGGATAAATGACCATTCAATTCCTTTGCCAATTTTTAAAAGAGACTATCTATCTATCATCTATGTATCATCTATGTATTTTTATGCACTTATTGCTACTGAATTGTAGCAGTTTCTTACAGATTTAGATATTAGCCTCTAATGAGATATATGATTTCCAAATATATTCTTCCATTATGTTGGTTGCCAATTTACTCAGATGATTTAAAGAAGCTTTATCATTTTTTGAAGTCTCACTTATCTATTTTTGCTTTTAGTATCTTGCTTTTGGTGTGATATCCAATAAATCATTGTTAAGACCAATGTTATGAAGATTTCCCCCTGTGTTTTATTCTAGAGGTTTTAGAGTTCCAGGTGGTACATTTTAGTCTTTAATCCATATTGTGAAGACTCTTGTGTGTGGCATAAGATAAGTGTCTAATTTCTCTCTTTTGTATGTGAATATACAGTTTCTCAACATGAGTTGTTAAGCAGATATCCTCTTCCCATTATATAGTCTTATACCTTTATCCAAGATCATTTGGCTGTACATGCATAGGTTTGTTCTCAGGTTCTCTATTCTGTTAAATTGGTCTATATGTCTCTCTTTATGCCTGTACTATACTGATTTAATTACTGTACATTTGCAAGATTTGAGGTCAGGAAATATGAGGTCTCCAGCATTGTTCTTCTTTCTCATGATTGTTTTCAATATTTGGGGTTCTTTGTGCTGACATTAATTTTAGGATTTTTTTTATTTCTTAAAAATGTCATTGGAATATTGATAGGGATTATATTGAATCTGTGGATCACTTTGGGTAGTGTAAACCTTTTAGCAATTTAAGTTTTCCAAACCATGAAATATATTTTCATATAATTGTGTCTTCTTTAATTTCTTTCAGCAACTTTTTGTATTCTTAGTGTGTGAGTCTTTTACCTTCTTGGTTGTTTATTTTGAAGTATTTTATTCTTTTTGATACTATGTTAAGTGTGATTGTTTTCTTAATTTCCTTTTCAGATGGTTCATTGTTAGTGTATAGAAATGCAACCGATTTTTGTATGCAGATTTTGAAGCCTGCAAATTCATTGTATTTGTTTATTACTTCAAACTGTCATTTTGTGTATTCTTTATGGTTTTCTACATATAATATTTGCTACCTGCAATCAGATATAATTTAACATGTTCCTTTATAATTTAGATGGATTTTATTTTTTTGTGTCCTAATTGTTCTTACTAAGACTTCTAGTACTATGATAAATTGAAGTAACACAAGTAGGCATCCTGTCTTCTTCCCAATCTTAAAAGAAAGGCTATAAGTTTTCTACAGCTGAGTATATATTAGTTGTGTATTTTCATATTTGTTTATTATTGTGTTGAATAAATGTCTTATTCCTAGAATGTTGAATGTTTTTAATATTAAAGTGTGTTGAATTTTGTCAGATGTACTTTTCTGCATCTGTTGAGATGATCATATCATTTTTTTTTCTTTGTTTTGTTTTGTGGTGTAGCATGTTGATTGATTTGCTGTTGAACCATCCTTGCATCTCTGGAATAAATCCCACTTGAGCATGGTGTGTGTGTGATCTTTTTAATGTGTTATTGAATTTGTTTTGCTAATATTTTTTGTGAATTTTTCAATTAATGTTCATCAGGAATATTGACCTGTGATTTTATTTTTTTGTGGTGTCTTTTTCTGGTTTTGGTATGAGGCTAATACTGGCCTTGTAAAATGTCTTTGGAAGAGTTTTCCCCCCTCAGTTTTTGGAATAGTTTGATAAGTATAGGTATTAACTCTTCTTTAAATGTTTGGTAGCATTTCATTGTGAAGCTGTCTGGTCCTGGACTTTAGTTTTTGGGGAGTTTGCAAATTACTGATTCAATTTCATTACTAGTAATTGGTCTATTCAGTCTTTCTGTTTTTTCATGATTCAGTCTTAAAAGATTGTGTGTTTCTAGAAATTTATCCATTTCTTCTAGGGTGTCCAATGTGTTGGAGTATAATTGTTCTTAATAGTCTCTTTTGATCCTTTGTATTTCTGAGGTATCAGTAGTAATATCTCCTCTTTCATTTCTGATTTTACTTATTATGTCATTCTCTCTTTATTTTTGTAATGACTCTGGCAAAAGTTTTATTAATTTTGTTTATCTTTTTAAAGAACCCACTCTTGGATTGGTTGATATATACTCTTGTTCTTTTGTCTTTATTTATTCCCTCTATGGTCTTTATTATTTCCTTCCTTCTACTAACTTTGTATTATGTTTGTTCTTCTTTATATAATTCCTTTAGGTGTAAAGTTAGATTGTTACTTTAAATTTTTCTTGTTTCTTGAGGTAGGCCTGTATTTCTACGGACTTGTCACTTAGAACTCAAATATTTTGGACTCTATCAATCTCATAGATATTGGAAAGTTATGTTTCAATTTTAATTTGTCTTAAGATTTCTTTGAAATTTCCTCTTTGATCTCTATTGACCCATTGATTTTTTAGTAGCATGTTGCTTAGTCTCTATGTGTTTGTGTTTTCTCCAGTTTTCTTCTTGTAATTGATTTCTAGTTTCATATTGTTGTGGACAGAAAAGATGCTTGATGTGATTTAAATTTTCTTAAATTTATTGAGGCATGCTTTGTGCCATAACATATCTATCCTGGAGATGATCCATGTATACTTGAGAAGAATGCGTATTCTGTTGTTTTTGGGTGGAATGTTCTGTGCATTTCTATGAAGTCCATGTGATATAATGTGTCATTTAAGGCCAATGTTTCCATATTGGTTTTCTGGCTGTATGATTTATCAGTTGATGTAACTCACTTACTATTATTATATTACTGTCAATTTCTTCCTTTATGTTTGCTGATAATTTACTTTATGTTTTTAGGTGCTCCTGTGTTGGTTGCATGTATATTTATGATTTTTACATCTACTAGTTTAATTGATCCCTTTATCATTATGTAGTATCCTTCTTTGCCTCTTGTTACAGTCTTTGTTTTAAAGTCTATTTTGACTTATATAAGTATTGCTAATCCAGCTTTATCTTCATTTCCATTTGCATGAAATAAGTTTTTCCATATTTTCACTTTCATTTTCTGTATGTCTTTAGATTTGTTGTGAGTGTTCTGTAGGTAGCATATATATATATATATATATATATATATATATATATATATAAACTCATTCAGCCACATTATGGCTATGGCTTTTAATTGGAGCATTTAGTCCATTTACATTTAAAGTAATGATTGATAGGTGTGTACTTATGGCCACTTTATTAATTGTTTTCTGGTTGTTATTGCAGTTCTTTTTTTTTTCTTTTCTTCACATTCCTCTCTTCCCTTGTGATTTGATGACTATCTTTAGTATTATGTTTGGATCTTTCTCTTTTTTATGTGTGCCTATTATTAGTTCTTGTTTTGTTTTTACTATGGGGTTCTTATATAACAGTATAACTATTTACATGCATATATATATGATTAATTTAAATTGATGATCTATCTAAGTTCAAATTCATTCTAACAACCCTACATTTTTACTCCCCTCACACCCATTTAATGCTTTTGACATCATATTTTACATCTTTTTGTTTTGTGTATCCCTTACCTACTTATTGTGGATATAGATAATTTTAATACTTCTGTCTTATTCTTTCTTATAGCTATCTAAGTGGTTGATTGACTACCTTTACTGTAAATTTTCCTTTACCAATGAGATTTTTCTTTTTTTAATTTTCATATTTCCAGTTGTAACCTTTTCTTTTCTGCTTGAAGTTCTTCTAACATTTCTTGACTTGGAGTTTGCTGATCTTCTATACCAGCTAATCTACAGTTGATTGCTTCTAATGTAGTTTTTATTTAACTTACTGCATTCTTCAGCTGTTTATCTCATCTTTATATTTGTTAGTAATGTTATATTTGTTAGTATTTTCACTTGTTCATACATTCTTCTTTTGAGTCCATTGAACATGTTTATGATCATTACCTTAAACTATTTTCCAGGTAGATAGGTTATGACCACTTTGTTTAGTTCTTTTTTTGAGGTTTTATCTTTTGTATTGAAGTATATTTGATTTCCAATATTATGTTAGTTTTAGGTGTACAACTTAGTGATACAATATTTTTTAGATTTTACTCCATTTAAAGTTATTATAAAATAATGGTTATATTTCCCTTTGCTGTATGATATATCTAAGGTTTTGTCCCGTTTCTTTGTTTGGAACATATTCCTCTGCTCATTTTGCTTAATTCAGTGTTTATATCTCTGTATTATGTAGATTGGTTACATCTCCCAATCTTGGAGTAGTGGCTTCATGTAGGAGATGTCCTATGGGACCCAGCAGCACATACTCTTCTGGTCTCCAGAGACATATGTTCTAGAGGTGCCCCCTTTGTGGGTTGTGTGGGCCCTTCTGTTGTAGTAGAGATGACTACTGTGGGCATCCTGATAAGTGGGGCTGGCCCCAGCCTTGTTGGCTGCCAGGCCCTGCCTTGTGTTTTGGCTTCAGGCCCACTGGTGGGTATGTCCCAGACATGACACAGTTGGCTATTCAGCCTGAAGCATCCTGGGGCATTTGTCACCATGTGGATGGGTGGGGCCAGTTCCTGATTTGGCTGGCCATGTTGTGAAGAGTCTCTCATAGCTGGTATGGCCTCATGATGGGTGTGGTTGTGTCTTGGGTGGTTGTCTGTGGGGCCCAGGGGAGCCTGAGGCTGTGGCCAGCCTACTGGTTCATGGTGTTGGGTCCCAGAGTGGCTGGCTATGGGACTTGGGGAACCTGAGTCTGGTGCAGACCTGCTGGTGAGTGAATAAGAACCCAGCACCAACAGTCTAGAGAGAGAATTCCAAAATGGCACTTGCCAGAATCTTTGTCTCCAGTGCAAATCCTAGTTGCCTATTGCATCTCCAGGAGGCTCTCCAAGATTAGCAATTGGTTTAGACCCAGGATTCTTTCAAAAAACTGCCTCTGTTCTGATACTCAGAGACTGTGAGATTTTTGCATGTGCCCTTTAAAAATGAAGCCTCTGATTCCCACAGCCCTCTTGCTCTCCCATATGCAAGGACCTTCAAAGCCAGACCTCTGGGGACTTATCTTCCAGGTGCAGGATCCCCGACCTGGGAATCTTTATGTAGGACTCAGAACCTTTGCTCCTTGTGGAGATTCTCTGCAATTGTGATTATCTTTTTGCTAGTCACCTACCAAGGAGTGTGGGTCTTGAATATACTATGTCTCCATCCCTCCTACTCATCTTGTTGTGGTATATTCTTCCTATCTTTAGTTGGGGAAAATCTTTTCCATTTATCTTCAGGTCATTTTCATAGATAGTTGCTTGGTAAATATTTGTAACTTTGGTGTTCCCATGGAAAAAGTGAGCTCAGGTTCTTCTTCCTCTGCCATTTATGTCACCTGCTGGTTTCTTTTTTAAGTAGATCATAATCTCTTTCTCCTTCATTTTCTGTCTATGTCACTGCAGGTTCTCTGGAGATACAGAAAGCTTTCCAGCTCTTTTTTGTTCTCAGCAGCTCCAAGGCTTCTAGAGGTTGCCAATTCCCACAAGTACTTCAAGTTAGGAAAGAGAGAAATGTGTCCATTAGCCAGCTCTCTGAACATCCATAATATTGGAGACATGCTCGACTTTCTCTTTCCCCACTGTGGAGATGTCCCTAAACTATATTGTCCTCTGCCTGCTGTACTGTATGTCCTCTAGAGCAGCAGCAAGCCACTTAGCTTGCTTTTATTCTCAGTGTCTCCCAGGTTTCTAGAGTATTCTGGATCCCATTAGCACTCTGAGACAGGCAAGGCAGAAACCAGTCCCTCAGGTAGTCCCCTGAAAAGCCGGTATTTTGTGTGCATGTTTTAACTCTTTACCTCCCCAGGGAGAAGCCTGTAGTTGGGCTTTTTCCCACTAACCTTAAGGGAGGGACTATGGTTAATATGTATGTGCTTGTCCAAGCCATTACCTTTGTTCTCAGTAACCCACAACAGGGCATACTTTCTTGTCACCACTTAGATTCAGGCATGACAGAAACCAGTATTCTAAAAAGTCCCAGCACTGGATATATGTTTAATTCTTCTCCATCCTTCTCCAGGGACAATCTGGGAGTTGGGAGTTTCCTCCTGATCATGCTGTGTTGAACCAGAGGTAGGGATAATGGTATTAGAGTTTCTACCAGCTTTGATGCAGCTGCTTTATTGCTTGCCTGAAGTGCAGGAGCCTTTTAATTGGTTTACGGATTTCTTACAAAAGGAGTTGTTTCTTGTACTTTTGTTGAGTCAGTGTCTCTGCGGTGGGGAGGAGCTTCTGGGGCTTCCAATTCTTCCATCTTGCTCACATCACCCTCTTTAAATCCCTCTCTCATTTTTATTCTCACGTTTTTATTACCTTGATTAGATTCTATGGTCTACCATGATAGCCAAAACTTAAAAATTCTTAACCTCTCTCTCTCCTTCTCACAATTGCTTGACAAAACATAACCTTGGTTATATTTGACTTTTAATTACTCTATAACTTGTCCTGAGCAGCACAATGATAATGGAGGAACATATACAACCATGTTGACTAGTCTCACTTTAAATTTATGTCAAAAACCTGAAAATGGTCCTTTACACTGCCAGGTGATCCTAATACATATCTCTTGCCCAGGAGTTTTAAAACATTTTCTCTAAGCTCAATATAGTAAATATTTTTAGAGTCTGTGGGCCATGTATCCTATTTTGAAAATATTCAACTCTTCTATGGTAAAGGAGCCATAGATATTATGTAATAAAAAGAGCATGACTGTGCTCCAATAAAACTTAAATATGCAAAAAAATGTCAATTGACAGATTTGGCCCATGGATCATAATTTTCTGTACCCTAACATCATCAATTTACTTTCTCATTCCCAGAGATAACTATTTCAGATTTTCTTTATTCTCTTCAGTCCTCCAACCCCTCCTTCCTTTACTCTCTCTGAGCTAATGAGCTTGTATTTTTTAAAATATCATTGAGAAGAAAGAAGGCATCAAAGAGCACCACTTGATCTTCCTATCATTGAGTAAGTCATCTTATTTACATATGTAGACATCACCATGTGTTCCTTCCTGGTTGCTAGAGGTAAAATATGTTCCTGCCTAAAGCCAACATTTTCCACGTGAGTATTGCTCAAGGATGTCACTCCTTGATTTGTTGTCCCTTCACAATCATGGTTTTGTTTCTTGTTAATGAATCCTTCTCATAAGCAAACATAATGCTATACTTTCTCCCACTGTTAAAAAAATAAAAACAACTCAAACTATATCATAACCTCTTAGCCCCTTCCAACCCAATATATCTCCTTCTTTTTACAGCAAAACTCCTCAAACTGTGGTTTATATTTACAGCATACATTTCTTTACCTTTTCATCTCTAACTTAATCCAATTAGAATTTTGTTCCCATCACAAAATTTTTCTCAAAAATCCAAGGATTTCATGTTACCAAATAGTCAAATTTCAGTTCTCATCTTCCTTGATGTCTCAGCAACATTTGGCACAAGGGATTAATTACTTCTGTTTAAAACACTTTGACTAGGATTCTGAGACAACAAACTTTCCTTGTTTAGTCACTCTTTGAGCAGTATCTTCTCTTGACTCCTCCTCACTTCCCTGACTTCTAAATGGTGGAGTATTGCAAGAATCAGTACATGGATCTGTTCTCCATTTATATTCTCTTCTACGTGATTCCATCCAGTTCCATGACTTTTTTTTTTTTTTGCGGTACGCAGGCCTCTCACTGTCGTGGCCTTTCCCGTTGCGGAGCACAGGCTCCGGACACGCAGGCTCAGCGGTCATGGCTCATAGGCCTAGCCACTCTGTGGCATGTGGGATCTTCCCGGACCGGGACACAAACCCGTGTCCCCTGCATCAGCAGGCAGACTCTCAACCACTGTGCCACCAGGGAAGCCCCCCATGACTTTTAAATTCCACTTTGACATTAATGAGTCCACAATTTATGTCTTCAGGTTCAATTTTGCCCTGATCTTCAGACTCATATTTCAAACTGCTTATTTGACATTTCCACCTGGGCACCTAATAGGTCTCTTAAATTTAACATGTTCAAAAATAAACTCTTGATTCCAACTTCACCTCCTAATAATATCTCCCATATCTGTTCTAGTCTTCCCTGTTTCAGTAATATCACAATTCACCAGTGGCTTAGGTCCAAAACCTTATAAGCCTTCTTGACTTCTCCTTGTCTCTCATACCCTGTATCTAGTTTGTTAGGAAATTTTGTTGCCTCTAACTTCAAAATATGTTAAAATTTGACTTCTTAAATACTTCTATTGCTACTACCTGCTCCAAACCGCCATCATCTCTTGCCTAGACTATTGTAATATTCTCTTAATTAGTCTTCTTGAAATTTATTTTACTTCCTTGTTTAAAACTCTCCTTGATATTCTATCACACTTAGAATAAGAAACAGAGTCCATACCATAATAGGTCTTACACCATCTGGACTATGGTTACTTTAGTGCACATTTCTTCAGAAATACTGTGATAAGAAACCCTGTTAACTTTGTATAACTTTGCATATCTGATATTTATTTGGCCAAAAATCAAATTTTCTACCCCAGTGTAATTATTAACATACTACAGAAATATTGTCTTGTGAAAGTTGGAAAACACTGGGCTAGACATTTATGCTGTATTAGAATTAGAAATATATGATACATTACTTTGGTGAATTGGCTCTTATAATCTGAGTTTCTACTATTTGGTTACTGTATAATTTAATGGAACATGTATGAAGTAGCAGAATTCAACAATAATTTGAAAGTTGGTTTTGACAATTTAAATCTTTGCCATAATTTAAATTTCAATGGTTCATGCACAATGCCAAGCAGACATGTATCCAAGAGAAGAAGAAATACAACTTCACCTCAGTTTCTAAGTATGTTGCTATGTCCATCAAGGCAGTTGTAAAAAAAGTGTGGTGGATAGAATTCATCTTAAACTTACATTTCTTTTTTACCTCAAGAAAATGAAGCTGCATAGTCAAAAGTTTTAATTACTCAGCCAACTCTGTTTAAGTTCAAGAAATTGTAATATCTCATGACAGAAAGAAGGCAGAATGATAAAGTTAGAGGTATCTATAGTGGGTGTGAGGGAGATCTAGACCTAGCTTTGTTATTCACTAACTATGAACTTGTATAAGGCAATTCCTCTCTCAATGCCTCAGTTTAGGTACGTGATAAATAAATTTGAGGTGTAGGTTTAGGCTTTAAATCCCATTTCCTCTGTTTTTTTTAAGTATTCTAGCTAAGAGAATTAGAATTCCTCATGTTCATGGTTGCAAGATAGAGAATTTGCAGAAGTTTACAGAATTTACCAGTAGAGCAACTATAACAACAAAAGTCCCTTTGACAGTATGGTAAATTCCACTGGGTACCATACAGCACATTTCTTTGATTTTACTTTCTCATTTTGTTATGTCCTTTACATGTTACTTTTTAAGTCCAGCCATAATAACATAGTTAACCCTAGACCAATGCTACCACATATCACAGGTGACAGTTTTATCATTCCACCAATTATGGCTGAATGTGCAGTCGATCTGGCTGAGACATCTGTCACCACATTGATCCCCAGAGGTTATTTGAATGATCAGACTTGTGAAGCAGATTGCCTCTCCCTCTCTATTTTCTTATGAGTATAAGCTCTCAAACTTCCATTGTTGGAAGGGGATGGACAACTCTGATAGAGGGAAGGTCATTGTCTGGTCAGGGGTAGAGGAATAGAGGTATATAGTTAGATATTTATTTCCCTTCTCCAACTTCTACACAAGCTCTTGAGTTCAATTACCCATGACTGCTATTTACTCTACATTCAATCATTCATTCCCTCTGTAGCCTGAGATACTGTTAAATGGTAAATGGAAGGAAGAAGAAAATAGGGCTTTGAAGAAGTATGGGAAAATACATTTATTGGGCCTTGTCTATATCTTATGATAATGAACTAGATATATAAATAAACATCACATTAAACTATGCTACTTTTGAAACAAAATCAGGTTTTATTCTAGGTTTATGCTGTATTAACTTGAAATTATCAGGTTAAATATTTGACCAAGTCTTCATCTAAATGCCAGATTAGTTTGGCCACTAATATATTAATTCAGCCAGAAATCAAGCTAATGTGTCTATAGAGACACAGATTGAATAAAACCATCAAATAATTCAAACAATTCAATAAACATGCTAATGTTTTTCAATTACTTGACTAGTTGTTTGACTCTATTGATAAAATCAACCCCGGTTTTTGAAGGCATATATTGTAAATTGATCAGACCTCTGTGATAGATACATGTGAGAGTTGCCAAGAATTCAACCCATAAGAGTGACATTAATTTTTGTCAACATTTCTAAAGGGATTTGATTTCTTTAATGTTAAGGAGCATAGGTAGAGTATATGTTAAATAAATGGAGGTGTTACATATATTCTTGGTGACCTGGGAGAATTTATTATTTTAAAAAAGATATGTAAGATAAAATCTTTATGACACTGGATTAGGCAAAGATTAGACAAAAGATCAAAAGCAGAATACATAAAAGAAAAAAATCAGTAGAACTTAATCAAAACAAAATTTCTTCTGTGAAATATACTAAGAGAATGAAAAGACAAGCCTCAGACTGGCAGAAAATATAAACAAACTTATATTTGACAAAATACATGTATCCAGAACATATAAAGAACACTCAAAGCCCAATAATAAGAGAATAAAGAACTTAATTTTTTAAAAAGTGGGAGGGAATTCATGATAAAACAGTTCTCCAAAAAGGAAATAGTATCACAAATAATCACATTAAAATATGTCTGACTTCATTAGCCCCTAAGGATATTCAAGTTCAAACCACAATGAAATATCTCTATATACCTATTAAAATGGCTACAATTAGAAAAACTTCATAATACCAAGTCCTGACAAGGATGCAGAAAAACTAGAACTCTTATACAGTGCTGAAGAGAATGCAAACTAGTAAGCCACTTTGGAAAGCAATTTGAACATTTCTTATAACCTTAAAGACACACTTTCCATATGAATCTGCAATTGTATGCCTAGATATATACTCACATAAAGTAAATACTTATGTTCACATGAATATCTATACACTAATTATGGTTGCAGCTTTATTCATAATTGCCAGAAAATGTGAAAAACAAAAATGTTCTTCAACTGGTGAATAGAAAAAATATGTAGTTTATCTATATATTGGAATACTATTCAACAATAAAATACAAACTATTAATGCACACAAAAATGGAATGAATCTTAAATGCATTATACAAAGTTAAAGAAGCCATATTCAAAAGGCTATACTGTCTGATTCAATTTGTATGAATGGCAAAGGCAAAACTCTAGCAATGAAGAGCAGATGAGTGCTTGCCCAGGTTAGGAGCAGAGAGGGTTGACTACAAAGAGGCAGTATTTGGAATTTCTTTATGGTTATAGAAATGTTCTACATCTTGATGTAGATAGTTGGCTATACATTTGGATTTATTTGTAGGAATTCATAGAACTGTATATCAAAAAGGATGAATTCTGTCCATGTAATATATAACTCATTAAAAAAACCATGAAAAATAAAGGACTGCAGAACGTAGACTTTCAGAGATGAATTATCCTCAAGTATTTTTTGGCTTTGTGAACATCTGATAATATGGTAGCTTTGAAGAGTGGATAGGAACCAAAATCTGACTTCTAAGTCTTTCTTTGCTACTATGTATCCTTAGAAAAAACATCATGTAATCTCTATGTTCCTTAATTATCTTCATATGTAGAGTGGGGTAATAATAACTTCCCCACTTGCCACAGAGGAATTTTTTCAGGATTGAGTCAGTTAATGGATGTGAAAGTGCTTAGAAAATAATAAAGATTAAAATTTTATAAATTAATTTTTACTAGAGTACCTGATATTTGGTAGGTATATCATAAATGATTATTCAATTAAAGGTCATATAACACTTATGGGCATTTTTTGTTACTAAATCTCATTGTTTTATTTAAGATCTGTGTCTTCCAGCTATATAGCATAATCACAGAATGATTATTCACTGCCAAGAAATAAACTGAATGCTGAATATGTATATATAAATTAATTCCACACTCAGATCTTAAAGAACTCACAGTCTAGTTAAAGATGAAGCTAGTATAATAAAAAAAGTAATATTTGTTGGACACCTTTTCTGCCAGAAACTGTTTCTTTTAATTATATGTATTAGTTAATTTAATCATACCAACAATATATATATATTTTAATTTTCATGACCATTTTAAAGATAAGGAAAGGTAGACAGAGGTTATTTGCCAAATATTTTAAGTTAGAAATGTTGGAGACAGAAATCAATCCCAAATATTCTGCTTCCATAACCAGTGTTCTAGGCTTCTTCCATATTACCAACCCAGGTTATTCCTAAATACCTTGTCTGAGCTGGAGCTGAAGAAGACCAATGGAAGAAACAAAAAATTGATCTGAGCTATGAGACCCAGATAAAATATTAGCTAGATAGATAAATGGGGAAAATATAGCCCAGGTGTCAAAAAAGTCAAATTTGTTTTGGATCTAAGGATTATCTTTTGAAATAAAAATATGCTCCTTAATTAGATGTGATTGCTTTTACTCTTTAAATCTATATGGACTTTCTAGGTTATATAAGACAGTATATAGTGGTTAATAGCATGGACTTTGAAGTTAGAAACACTCTAGTTTAATTCTGCATTGACCACTTAAAGGTACTTTAGGAAAATAATTTTACCTCTTTACATATTTATTTTCTCATCCACAAAATGAGGACAGTAATAGCACTTATAAATTAGGAAAGCAATTAAATGTAAATGATGGAGCACAATGACTGTCACAATAAATTTCAATAATGGTGATGATTATGATGTTTTTGAAGATTTTGTTACAAGGTGACTGTGTAACATAATATGATTCTAAATCTTCCCAATCTTCCTCTTTCAAACATGTTTGAAATTTCATTGTCACATTGAGAAAATATGACTTGCTGGGAACGGTTTAAATCGTTAAGCCAATACTTTGTTAAAAATAAATAATTCCCACATTCATTAGTAGGGATTTAAGCATTCCTAGTCTACTGGATGCCAACGCTCCAGGAGAACAGATTTGGATCCTTTTATTCCCACTACTACCCATGGTAATCTGGATTTTAGCTCTGTTTTTATATTTAATATCAGTTATCTAGCTAGGGCAACATTAAGTTTTAGTTATTTATGGCTCTCTTATACCATCCAAAATCACCAATACAATAAAGAACATGTTCTAGTCTGATAGCATTGTGGTCAGAAAACATACTTGATACAATTTCAATTTTCTTAAATTTACCAAGACTACTTTGATTGTGTTACTGTCGATTTCACCTTTTATGGATGTTAGTATTTACCTTATGTATTGAGGTGCTCCTATGTTGGGTGCATAAATATTTACAATTTTTACATCTTCTTCTTGGATTGATCCCTTGATCATTATGTAGTGTCCTACTTTGTCTCTTATAAAAGTCTTTATTTTAAAGTCTATTTTGACTGACATGAGAATTGCTCCTCCAGCTTTCTTTATTTTCCACTTGCATGGAATATCTTTTTCCATCCCCTCATTTTCAGTCTGTATGTGTCCCTAGGTGTGAACTGGGTCTCTTGTAGAAAACATATATAAGGGCTTTGTTTTTGTATCCATTCAGCCAGTCTGTGTCTTTTGGTGGGAGCATTTAACCCATTTACATTTAAGGCAATTATCGATATGTATGTTCCTATTACCATTTTCTTAATTGTTTGGGTTTTGTTATTGTAGGTCTCTTCCCTCTCTTGTGTTTCTTGCCTAGAGAAGTTCCTTTAGCATTTGTTGTAAAGCTCGTTTTGTGGTGCTGAACTCTCTCAGCTTTTGCTTGTCTGTAAAGATTTTAATTTTTCCATCAAATCTGAATGAGATCCTTGCTGGGTACTGCCCATTTCCTCTTCATTTGTTAGGTCTGGTGGTTTTTTACCTTGCTCCTTCATCTGCTGTGTGTTTTTCTGTCTTCTCATTTTGCTTTTCTTACTGTGTTTGGGGTCTCCTTTTTGCAGGCTGCAGTTTCGTAGTGCCCATTGTTTTTGTTTTCTGTCCCCAGTTGTTAAGGTTGGTTCAGTGGGTTGTGTATGCTTCCTGGTGGAGGGGACTAGTGCTAACTTGCAGAGATTCTGCTGAAAGATAAGCTGTTAACCTTATGTAGATTCCCTTGTGTGTTATTTGTTGTTTTTCCCTTGCTGCTTTTAATATATTTTCTTTGTATTTAATTTTTGATAGTTTGATTAATATGTGTCTTGGTGTGTTTCTCCTTGGATTTATCCTGTATGAGACTCTCTGTGCTTCTTGGACTTGATTAACTTTTTCCTTTCCCATATTAGGGAAGTTTTCAACTATAATCTCTTCAAATATTTCAGTAGTTATTTCCCCTCTTTTATCTTCCAGGTCACTTATCCGTTCTTCTCCCTCAGTTATTCTGCTATTGATCCCTTCTAGAGTATTTTTCTTTTCAATTATTGTGTTGTTCATCATTGCTTGTTTCCTTTTTAGTTCTTCTAGTTCCTTGTTAAATGTTTCTTGCATTCTCTCTATTCAATTTCCAAGATGTGGGATCATCTTTACTATCATTATTCTGAATTATTTTTCATGTAGACTGCCCATTTCCTCTTCATTTGTTAGGTCTGGTGGTTTTTTACCTTGCTCCTTCATCTGCTGTGTGTTTTTCTGTCTTCTCATTTTGCTTTTCTTACTGTGTTTGGGGTCTCCTTTTTGCAGGCTGCAGTTTCGTAGTGCCCATTGTTTTTGTTTTCTGTCCCCAGTTGTTAAGGTTGGTTCAGTGGGTTGTGTATGCTTCCTGGTGGAGGGGACTAGTGCCTGTGTTCTGGTGGATGAGGCTGGATCTTGTCTTTCTGGTGGGCAGGTCCACGTCTGGTGGCATGTTTTGGGGTGCCTCTGGCCTTATTATGATTTTAGGCAGCCTCTCTGTTAATGGATGGGGCTGTGTTCCTGTACTGCGAGTTGTTTGGCATAGGGGGTCCAGCACTGTAGCTTGCTGGTCGTTGAGTGAAGCTGGCTCTTGGTGTTGAGATGGAGATCTCTGGGAGATTTTTGCTGTTTGATATTTCATGGAGCTGGGAGGTCTCTTGTGGACCAGTGTCCTGAAGTTTGTAGTTCTTCTAGTTCCTTGTTAAATGTTTCTTGCATTCTCTCTATTCAATTTCCAAGATGTGGGATCATCTTTACTATCATTATTCTGAATTATTTTTCATGTAGACTGCCCATTTCCTCTTCATTTGTTAGGTCTGGTGGTTTTTTACCTTGCTCCTTCATCTGCTGTGTGTTTTTCTGTCTTCTCATTTTGCTTTTCTTACTGTGTTTGGGGTCTCCTTTTTGCAGGCTGCAGTTTCGTAGTGCCCATTGTTTTTGTTTTCTGTCCCCAGTTGTTAAGGTTGGTTCAGTGGGTTGTGTATGCTTCCTGGTGGAGGGGACTAGTGCCTGTGTTCTGGTGGATGAGGCTGGATCTTGTCTTTCTGGTGGGCAGGTCCACGTCTGGTGGCATGTTTTGGGGTGCCTCTGGCCTTATTATGATTTTAGGCAGCCTCTCTGTTAATGGATGGGGCTGTGTTCCTGTACTGCGAGTTGTTTGGCATAGGGGGTCCAGCACTGTAGCTTGCTGGTCGTTGAGTGAAGCTGGCTCTTGGTGTTGAGATGGAGATCTCTGGGAGATTTTTGCTGTTTGATATTTCATGGAGCTGGGAGGTCTCTTGTGGACCAGTGTCCTGAAGTTTGCTCTCCCACGTCAGAGGCACAGCACTGACTCCTGGATGGAGTACCAAGAGCCTTTCATCCACATGTCTCAGAATAAAAGGGAGAAAAAATAGAAAGAAAGAAAGAAATAGGATAAAATAAAATAAAATAAAGATAAAATACAGTTATTAAAATAAAAAATAATTATTAAGAAAAAAATTTTTAAATGTAAAAAAAAAAAAAAAAACCAAAACGGATAGACAGAACCCTAGGACAAATGGTGAAAGCAAAGCTATACAGACAAAATCTCACACAGAAGCCTACACATACACACTCACAAAAAGAGGAAAAGGGGAAAAAATAATATATCTTGCTCCCAAAGTCCACCTCCTCAATTTTGGATTATTTGTTGTCTATTCAGGTATTCCACAGATGCAGGGTCCATCAAGTTGATTGTGGAGATTTAATCTGCTGCTTCTCAGGCTGCTGGGAGAAACTTCCCTTTCTCTTCTTTGTTCGCACAGCTCCTGGGGTTCAGCTTTGGATTTGGCCCCGCCTCTGCCTGTAGGTGGCCTGAGGGCATCTGTTCTTCACTCAGACAGGATGCCGTTAAAGGAGCAGCTGATCTGGCGGCTCTGGCTCACTCAGTCTGGGGAGAGGAAGGGGTACGGATGCAGGGCAAGCCTGCAGCGGCAGAGACCAGTGTGACTTTGCACCAGCATGATGCAATCCGTGTTTTCTCCTGAGGAAGTTGTCCCTGGATCACGGAACCCTGGCAGTGGCAGGCTGCACAGGCCCCTGGGAGAGGAGGTGTGGGTAGTGACCTGTGCTTGCACACAGGCTTCTTGGTGGCTGCAGCAGCAGCCTTAGCGTCTCATGCCCGTTCCTGTTCCTGGTGTCCACGCTGATTCCCCCGGCTCACGCCCATCACTGGAATTCCTTTATGTGGCACTAGTAATCCCCTCTCGTGACACACCAGGAAACAAAGAGGGAAGAAAAAGTCTCTTGCCTCTTCAGCAGCTCCAGACATTTTCCCAGACTCCCTCCCGGCTGGCTGTGGCACACTAGACCCCTTCAGGCTGTGTTCACGCCTCAAACCCCAGTCCTCTCCCTGCAACCCGACCTCAGCCCAAGCCTCAGCTCCCAGCCCACACCCATCCCAGTGGGTGAGCAGGCAAGCCTCTTGGACTGGTGAGTGCTGGTCAGCACCGATTCTCTGTGTGGGAATCTTCACTTTGCCCTCCCCACCCTTGTTGCTGCGTTCTCCTCTGTGCTTCTGAAGCTTCTCCCTCCGCCACCCACAGTCTCCGTCCACGAAGGGCCTTCTAGTGTGTGGAAACCTTTCCTCCTTCACAGCTCCCTCCCACTGGTGCAGGTCCCATCCCTATTCTTTGTGTCTGTTTTTTCTTTTCCCCTACCCAGATACGTGGGGAGTTTCTTGCCTTTTGCGTGGTCTGAGGTCTTCTGCCAGCGTTCAGTAGGTGTTCTATAGCAGGTGTTCCACATGTTGATGTATTTCTGATGTATTTATGGGGAGTAAGGTGACCACCGCATCCTACTCTTCTGCCATCTTCTCAAATCTCCTGGTGTATAATCTTTTTAATGTGCTTTTGGATTCAGTTTGCTAGTATTTTGTTGAGGATTTTTGCATAGGTGTTCATCAGTGACATTGGCCTGTAGTTTTCTTTTTTTGTGACATATTTGTCTTGTTTCGATATTAGGTTGATTCTGGCCTCATAGAATGAGTTTGGGAGTAGTCCTCTCTCTACTGTATTTTGGAAGAGTTTGAGAATGATTGGTGGTAGCTCTTCTCAAAATGTTTGATAGGCTTCACCTGTGAAGCCATCTCGTCCTGGGCTTTTGTTTGTTGGAAAAATCTTAATCACAGTTTCAATTTCAGTGCTTGTGATTGGTCTGTTTATATTTTCTATTTCAACCTGGTTCAGTCTCAGAAGGTTGTGCTTTTCTAAGAATGTGTCCATTTCTTCCAGGTTGTCCATTTTATTGACATAGAATTGCTTGTAGTAATCTCTCATGATCCTTTGTATTTCTGCAGTGTCAGTTGTTACTTCTCCATTTTCATTTCTAATTCTATTGATTTGAGTCTTCTCCCTTTTTTTTAAATTGATGAGTCTGGCTAATGGTCTAGCAATTTTGTTTATGTTCTGAAAGAACCAGCTTTTAATTTTATTGATCTTTGCTATTGTTTGCTTCATTTCTTTTTCATTTATTTCTGACCTGATACTTATGATTTCTTTCCTTAGGCTAACACTGGATGTTTTTCGTTCTACTTTCTCCAATTGCTCTAGGTGTAAGGTTAAGTTGTTTATTTGAGTTTTTTCCTGTTTCTTGAGATAGTATTGTTTTGCTATAAACTTTCCTCTTAGAACTGCTTTTGCTGCTTCCCATTGGTTTTTTGTCATCGTGTTTTCATTGTCATTTGTTTCTAGGCATTTTTTGATTTCCTCTTTTATTTCTGCAGTGATCTCTTTGTTATTTAGTAGTGTACTGTTTAGCCTCTTTGTGTTTGTATTTTTTACAGATTTTTTTCCTGTAATTGATATGTAGTCTCATAGCATTGTGGTTGGAAAAGATACTTGATACAATTTCAATTTTCTTAAATTTACCAAGGCTTGATTTGTGATCCAAGATATGATCTATCATGGAGAATATTCTATGAGCATTTTAGAAGACAGTGTATTGTGCTGTTTTTGGATGGAATGTCCTATAAATATCAATTAAGTCCTTTTTGTTAATGTACCATTTAAAGCTTGTTTTCCTCATTTATTTTCATTTTGGATGAACTTTCCATTGGTGAAAGTGGGGTGTTAAATCCCCTAGTATTACTGTGTCAATGTCAATTTCCCCTTTTATGGCTGTTACCTTTTGCTTCATGTATTGAGGTGTTCCTTTTTTGGGTGCATAAATATTTACAATTTTTATATCTTCTTGGATTGGACCTTTGATCATTAGGTAGTGTCCTTCTTTGTCTGTTGTAATAACCTTTACTTTAAAGCCTATTTTGTCTGATATGATAATGGCTACTCCAGCTTTCTTTTGATTTCCATTTGCATGAAATATCATTCTCGATCTCCTCACTTTCAGTCTGTATGTGTCCCTAGGTCTGAAGTGGGTCTCTTTTTGACAGCATATATACGCGTCTTGTTTTGTATCCATTCAGCCAATCTATGTCTTTTGGATGGTATATTTAATCCATTTAAATGTAAGGTAATTATCAATATGCATGTTCCTATTACCATTTTCTTATTGTTTTGGGTTTGTTATTGTAGGTGTTTTCCTTTTCTTGTGTTTCCTGCCTAGATAAGTTCCTTTTACATTTGTTGTAAAATGGGTTTGTGGTGCTGAATTCTCTTAGCTTTTGCTTGTCTGTAAAGGTTTTAATTTCTCTGTTGAATCTGAATGAGATCCTTGCTGGGTAGAGTAATCTTTGTTGTAGTTTTATCCCTTTCAACACTTTAAATATGTCCTGACACTCCCTTCCGCCTTGCAGAGTTTCTGTTGAAAGATCAGCTGTTAACCTTATCAGGATTCCTTTGTATATTATTTGTTGCTTTTCCCTTTCTGCTTTTAATATTTTTTCTTTGTATTTAATTTTAGATAGTTTGATTAATATGTGTCTTGGCATGTTCCTCCCTGGATTTTTCCTGTATGGGACTCTCTGTTCTTCCGGGACTTGATTGACTATTGCCTTTCCCATATTAAGGAAGTTTTCAACTATAACCTCTTCAAATATTTTCTCAATCCCTTTATTTTCCTCTTCTTCTTCTGGGACCCCTATAATTCTAATGTTGGTGTATTTCATGTTGTCCCAGAGGTCTCTGAGACTGTCCTCAATTATTTTCATTCTTTTTTTCTTTATTCTGCTCTGCCATAGTTATTTTCACTATTTTATCTTCCAGGTCACTTGTCTGTTCTTCTGTTTCAATTATTCTGCTATTGATTCCTTTTAGAGAATTTTAAATTTCATTTATTGTGTTGTTCATCATTGTTTGTTTGCTCTTTAGTTCTTCTAGGTTCTTGTTAAATGTTTCTTTTATTTCTTCTATTTCCATGATTTGAGAACATCTTACTATCATTACTCTGAATTCTTTTTCAGGTAGACTGCCTATTTCCTCTTCATTTGTTTTCTCTGGTGGGTTTTTACCTCACTCCTTCATCTGCTGTATATTTCTTTGTCTTCTCATTTTGCTTAACTCTCTGTATTTGATGTCTCCATTTTGCAGGCTTCATGTTCATATTTCCCATTGTTTTTGGTGTCTGCCTTCAGTGGATAAGTTTGATTCAGTGGGTTGTGTAGGCTTCCCAGTGGAGGGGACTGGTGCTGGTGTTCTGGTGGATGAGACTGGATCTTTTCTTTCTTTTGGGCAAGACCATGTCTGGTGGTGTGTGTCTGTGAACTTTTTATGATTTTAGGCAGGCTCTCTACTAATGGGAAGGGTTGTGTTACTGTCTTCCTAATTGTTTGGCATAGGGTGTCCAGCACTCTAAGTTGCTCGTCATTGAGTGGTGCTGGGTCTTAACATTGAGATGAATATCTCTGGGAGAGCTTTCGCCATTTGATATTATGTGGAGCCAGGAGATCTGTCGTGGACCAATGTTCTGACCTAGGCTCTCCCACTTCAGAGCCTCAGGCCTGACACCAGACCAGAGCACCAAGACCCTGTCAACCTCATGTCTCAGAAGAAAAAGAAGAAAAAAAAGAGAAAGAAAGAAAAAAATAAAATCAATAAAGTTCTTAAAATAAAAAATAAAAAAATAATAAAAATAAAAGAATAAAAAAGTAATAAAAAAAGAAAGAAGAGAGCAACCAAACGAAAAAACAAATCCACCAATGATAACAAGTGCTAAAACTATAGTAAAAAAATAAATATACAAATAAAGGACAGACAGAACCCTAAGACAAATGTTGAAAGCAAAGCTATATAAACAAATCACAGAAAAAAAAACATACACATACACATTCACAGAAAGAAAAAAAGGAAAATATATATATAAATATAAAAAAAAATTGAAGAGAACAACCAAATCAATAAACAAATCTCCCAATGATAATAAGCTCTAAATAGTAAAATAAGATAAACATAAAACCTAAAACAAATTAAATTCAGAAAGCAAACCCCAAGTCTGCAGTTGCTCCCAAATCCACCGGTTCAATTTTGGGATGATTATTTGTCTATTCAGTTATTCCACAGGTGCAGGGTAGGTCAAGTTTATTGTGGAGATTTAATCCACTGCTCCTGAGGCTGCTGGGAGAAATTTCCCTTTCTCTTCTTTGTTTGCACACCTCCTGGCGTTCAGCTTTGTATTTAGCCCTGCCTCTGTGTGTAGGTCACCTGAGGGTTTCTCTTCCCCACCCAGACTGGACAGGGTTAAAATACCAGCTGATTTGTGGGCTCTGGCTCACTCAGGCTGGGAGGAGAGAAAGGTTTGGAATGTGGGGTGAGACTGTGGCATCAGAGGCTGGTGTGATGTTGCAACATGTTCAGGCACACCATGTGTTCTCCTTGGGAGGTTGTTCCGGGATCACAGGACCCTGGCAGTGGCAGACTGCACAGTCTCCCTATAGGGTAGGTGTGGGTAATGACCTCTGCTTGAACACAGGCTTCTTGGCGGCTGCAGCAGAAGCTTTAGCATTCCATGCCCAACTCTGATATCCGCACTTATAGCTGTGGCTCGCACCCTTCTCTGGAGCTCATTTAGGCAGTACTCTGAATCCCTTCACCTCACACACCCCAAAACAATGGTCTCTTGCCTCTTAGGCAGTCCCAAACTTTTTCCCAGACTCCTTCCTGGCTAGCTCTGGTGTGCTAACCACCTTCTGACTCTGTCCATTCAGCCAACCCCAGTCCTCTTCCTGGGATCTGGCCTCCGAAGTCAGAGCCGCAGCTTCCAGCCCCGACTTATCCCAGCAGGTGAGCTGACAAGCCTCTCAGGCTGTTGTGTGATGGTGGGCACCTATCCTCTGTGTGGGAATCTTTCCACTTTGCCCTCTGCACCACTGTTGCTGTGCTCTCCTCCATGGCTCCACAGCTTCTCCATTGCCAACCCCCATCTCCACCAGTGAAGGGGCTTCCTAATGTGTGGAAACATTTCCTCCTTCACAGCCCCCTCCCAGAGGTGCAGGTCCCATCCCTATTCTTTTGTCTTTTTCTTTTTTATTTTGCCCTACCCAGGTACATTGGGAGTTTCTTGCCTTTCAGGAAGTCTGAAGTCTTCTCTCAGAGTTCAGTAGGTGTTCTGTAGGAGTTGTTCCACATGTAGATGTATTTTTGATGTATTTGTGGGCAGAAAGGTAATCTCCACATCTTACTCTTCACCATCTTGAAGGTCCCCAGAAGTCCTATTCTTTAAATATACTAATGTAATACTGAGAATAACAGAGGCCAGAGACTTCCATTTTACATTATGATTGAAGAGCCTATATTAGAATGACCCTTCTAATTAGAATAACTAAACTCTTTGGAAAAAAAAATCAAATACATAAAGCCACTTTTTCAAAATCATAAGAAAGCAAACAAGGCAGCCAAAACATGAAAGACCAAGATCCCAGGGACAAGGGGAAAACAATGAAGAGAGTCTGACTTTCTCTGTCACTTTTCTCTTCAGGGAATTTATTGATTTCTAGATAAGCATGAACTAAATGCTGAATAGACTGATACATCTCAAAACTTTTGACAGTTTAGTTAGTCCTGAGAGACAAAAAATATTTATGACAACCCAGGCAACCAAAACTTGAAGCAGTATACTTTTAAGATATTAAGATTTCATTAGATGGTTTAACAGCAGTTTAAGCAGAGCACAAAACAGGATTAGTGTCCTGGAAGATAGGTCAGTACACTAGGATTTGCTGTATATATTAACACACAAAGAGAAAAAGATCATGCAAAAGACCCAAAGAACATTAGAGTCATATGGGCATGGTACCTAAAAAAGTAACATATATGTAATTGGAGTGCAGGCAAGAGAGCAACAGTGTTGTTGAAGTAATACCAGAAGTATATTTCTAAATACTTGTGTAAATGGGACATTTTCAAAACTAAATTTTTTTTTAAAAAAACATAATCAAGAAGCAATTCAAATACCAATCAAGAGAAATATGAAAAAAAAACACTCTTAAAAACATCTTAGTGAAACTGATGAAAAGCATGTAAATGACAAATTGATTAAAATAATCAGAATAATTAACTCATTACTTTAAAAGGAACAAAAACAATTAGATATTTCAAAGAAAAGAGTGGAGGACAGAAATAGAATGATATCTTTAAAGAAACAAAAAAGCCAATCAAGAATTCTATATCCAGCAAAAAAAATTAAAAATAAAGATTAAAGATATTTTAATTTAAACAAAAACTGACATAATCTATTGCCCACAGATTTACACCATATAGAAAGCTAAACAAAGTTCCTCAAACCTAAAAAAAAAAAAGATCTTGGTTTGAAGCATGAAAAAGCATGAAAGAGTAAATAACACTGAAAGTATACATAATTAATTGAATATCTTGGTGGCATAAGACCACCTTCCTTTTTGTCAAACTTCTCAAAGAAATACTTGGGCACTCACCTACTAAGTACCTCTTTGGAAGTTGTAAGATCGAGCACAATACACTAAAAGATCCATGAGGAATCTTGCATAGCTGTGCACCCAGCAATATGCAGATAAACCTCAATAAGTGCTGCAGAACCTGCAGGAGAAAGAAAATCTGCCTCAACCCCTCTCAGCCACAGACAGAGTGCTCACTTGGGCAGACACCCACAAAGAAGAAAAACTGTAAAAATCTAGCCTTACTGAGGGGATATTTCAGCATGATATTGGAGGGGAAAAAATCATGTGTGAAAACATTGGACAGGGTAAGAGAAACTTTGCCAACACTGGCCATTTCCTAAGGTGACAAAATGCAGGGTTATAATACCCAGCAGCAACCAATCCACCAGGGAAAATGTGAGTGATGGGTGAGTGCCAAGCTATCCCAGTTGAGTGGGATGCTGCTGAAGAAACCCATTTCACTCCAGCAGCATCCAGAGTACTGAACTGGTACTTTCATGACTAGGGAAAAGAAGGAGATTGGGAAAGTGACAGATAAGAATATCAAAGGGAATTAAAAGGATGTGGTTATTGTTCACACTGTCAGCTTAAAGTGAACTGTTTTATCTATAAGATATTTTTATGTAAGCCTAATCATAACCACAAAGCAGAAACCTAGAGTAGATTCTAAAAGATAAGGAAAGGGGAATCAGAGTATATCATCATAAAAAATCACAAATATACAAAGATAGCCAGTAATGGGAAAAAAATGAACAATAAAACTACATAACAATGAGAAAGTAATTAATAAGATGGCATTAATAAGTCCTTATATATCAATAATTACTCTAAATATAAATGTATTGAATTCACCATTCAAAGGACACAGAGTGGCTAGATGGATTTAACAAACAAACAAACAAACAATAAAGACTCAACAATATGCTGCCTATAAGAGACTCACTTCAGATTTAAGTGCACTCATAGTTTCAAAGGGATGGAAAATATATTCCATTGAAGTGGAAATGTAAAGAAATTGGGCGTAGCTATTCTTATGTCTTACAAAATATACTTTATGCAAAAAATGATAACAAAAGACAAAAATGGTCATTACATAATGATAAGGAGGTCAATTCATCAAGAATATTAAAAAATTGTCTATATTTACACTCAACATGGAGTACCTCAAAATATTAAGCAAATACTAATAGGTCTGAAAGGAGAAATAGACATTAATACATTAATAGTAGGGGACTTCAATATAGCACTTTCAGCAATTATAGCTAATCCAGGCAGAAATCATAAAGGAAATGTTGTACCTGAACCATACATTAGACAAATTAGACCTAACAGACATTTATGGAACATTCCATCCAACAGCGGTAGAATACACATTCATCTATAGTGTACATGGACCAGTCTCCAGGATTGAACATATGATAGGCCATGAGACAAATCTTAGCAAAATAAGAAAATTAAAATCATACCAAGTATCTTTTCTGATCACAATGGTACAAAGCTAGAAATCAACAAGAGAAAAATCTAGAAAATTTAATAGTACATGGAAACTAAACAACACACTCCTGAACAAATAATATATCAGAAGAAATAAAAAAGGGGAATGAAAACATATCTCAAAAATGTTGAATAGTGAAACACAACACACTAAAATCTATAGGATGCTGCAAAAGCAGTTCTGAAAGGGAAGATTGCAGCAGTAAACACCTACACTAAGAAAAAATATCTTAAATAAATAGACTACCCCTGCCGGAACTAGAAAAAACAGGCGATACCTCCAGGAACTAGAAAATAATGTAGAACAAACTAAGCCCAAAGTTAATAGAATGAATGAAATAACAAAGATCAGAACAGAAGAAAATAATATAATGATGAGAAAATACAACAGAAAAGGTCCCCCAAAATAAGAGGTGGTATTTCAAAAAGGTAAACAAAATTGGCAAAACTTTAGACTAAGAAAAAAAGAGAGAAGACTCCAATAAAATCAGAAATAAAAGGGGACATTAAAACTGATACTACAGAAATAAATGGGACCATAAGATAATACTATGAACAATTATCTGACTTATATGCCAACAAATTGGATAAACTAAAAGAAATGCATAAATTCCTGGAAATGGACAACCTACCAAAAGGAAAATAGAAATCTGAACAGACCAATAACAAGTAGGAGAGTTAATCATTAATCAAAAAACTGTCAAACAGAAAAGCCCGGGACTAGATGTCTTCACCAGCTGCCAAACATTTAAAGACGAATTAAAAGGGCTTCCCTGGTGGTGCAGTGGTTGCGCGTCCGCCTGCCGATGCAGGGGAACCAGGTTCGTGCCCCGGTCTGGGAGGATCCCATATGCCGTGGAGCGGCTGGACCTGTGAGCCATGGCCGCTGAGCCTGCGCGTCTGGAGCCGGTGCCCCGCAACGGGAGAGGCTGCAGCAGGGAGAGGCCTGCATACCACAAAAAAAAAAAAAGGAGTTAAAATAAATAAATAAATACATGATTTTTGGGCTTCCCTGGTGGCGCAGTGGTTGAGAGTCCGCCTGCCGATGCAGGGGACACGGGTTCGTGCCCCAGTCCGGGAACATCCCACATGCTGCGCAGTGGCTGGGCCCGTGAGCCATGGTCACTGAGCTTGCGCATCCGGAGCTCCGCAACGGGAGAGGCCACAACAGTGAGAGGCCCGCATACCACAAAAAAATAATAATAATAATAAAATAAAGATGAATTAATACAAGTCCTTTTCAAATTATTCCAAAAATTTGAAGAGGAGCAAACACTTCTAAACTCATTTTACAAGGCCAGCATTACCCTGATACCAAACCAGATAAGGACACTGAGAACAAAACAAAACAAAAACTATAGACCGATAGGCCTAATGAATATAGATGAAAACTTTTGAGCAAAATGTTGGCAAAGTCAATTCAACAATACATGAAAAGAATCATACCCCATAACCAAGTGGGATTTATCCCTGGAATGCACAGTGGTTCAACATATACAAATCAATAAGTGTTATACACCAAATTAATAGATTAAAAGATGACTATATGATCACTCCAATAGATGCAGAAAAAGCTTTTGGCAAAAATAACATCCTTTCATGATAAAAGCTCTCGACAAATTTGTTGTAAAAGAAACAACCTCAATATAATAAAGGTGATATATGACAAACCCAGAGCTGACATCATAGTCAATGATGAAAAATAAAAACTTTTCCTCTAATATAAGGAATAAGACAAGGGTGTCCACACTCACTATTCTTACGCAACATAGTACTGGTAGTTCTACCTCAAGCAAGCATCAAGACAAAAAAATAAAAGTCCTCCAAATTGGAGAGGAAAAAGTAAAATAGTTATTTGCAGGTGATGTGACTTTACATATAGAAAATCCTAAAAAACTCAACCAATAAGCTAAAGGAATTAATCAATGAAGTCAGGAAAGTTGCAGAATATAACATAAACATTGAGAAAATCAGTTGTGTTTCTATACACCAAAAATAAAATATCTTGAAAAGAAATTAAATATCCCATTTGCAATATCATCAAAAAACAAACAAAAATACTGAGAAATAAATTCAACCAAAGAAGTTAAAAAGCTATAAAATAGAAACTACAAGACTTTGATGAAAGAAATTGAAGACACAAACAAATGGAAATTTATTTGAGCTTATGGATTGAAATATTTACTACTGTTAAAATGTCCACACTATCCAAAGCCAACAATAGATTCAATGCAGTCCCTATAAAAATTCCAATGATTTTTCACAGAAATAGAAAAAAAACCCTGAAATTTGTGTGGAACCTCAAAAGATGAAAAATAGCCAAACCAATCATGAGAAAGAAGAATAAAGCCAGAGACATCTCATTTCCTGATTTCAAACTCTACTAAAATGCTATAATAATTAAAAGAGTATGGTACTGGCATGAA
Source organism: Physeter macrocephalus (assembly GCF_002837175.3). Lineage (NCBI taxonomy): Eukaryota > Metazoa > Chordata > Mammalia > Artiodactyla > Physeteridae > Physeter > Physeter macrocephalus. The sequence goes on from NC_041234.1 coordinate 57,724,847, forward strand.
GATGGAAACATACACCAATAGAACAGAATGGAGAGCCTGGAAATAAACTTCCACTTATATATGGTCAGCTAATATTTTGACAAGGTTGCCAACAACACTCAATGGGAAAAGGAACATCTCTTGATCAAACGGTGCTGGGAAAACTAGATAAATACATGCCAAAAAGGAAAAAAAAAGAAAAGAAAGAAAAAGAGACAGAAATTAGACCTCTTTCTTACACCACTCACAACAATTAACTTGAAATTGATTAAAAACTTACATATAAGACTTGATATTGCAAAACTCCTAGAAGAAAACATAGGAAAGAAGCTTCTTGACATTGATGTTGGCAATTATTATTTGGATATGACACCAAAAGCATAAGGAACAAAATCAAAAAATTGACAAGTGGAACCACTTCAAACTAAAAAGCTTCTACACAGCCAAAGAAACCATAAACAAAATGAAAAGCCAACTGTGATATTGTGATTTATAATAAGAAATATATACTTGCTCTTTGTCCCTCTTTCTGACACAGAACTCCTAAAACCCTTCAAATTTACTATGTGATAAGAGAAAAAAAGGTGTCTTTTGTTGTGTTAATGAGGTAACTTTCGGAAAGTATATCAGGACAGAAGCTGGTCACCAGAGGAACCAAACATGTGATTAGAGGGTTGGTACTTTCTGTAACACCCTCCTGACCTCCAGGGAGGGAAGACAGGTTGGAGGTTTGATTGATCAAAAAGGTTCAATAATATAATCAGTCATGCCTATGAAATCATATTTTCATTATAACCTACAAGGAAGGGTTTGGAGAACTTCTGAGTTGGTGAACACATGGAGACACGGAGAATGGATCACATGGAGAGGGAATTGAAACTCAATGTTCCTTCACACATACCTTGCCCTTTGCATTTCTTCCATCTAGCTCTTCCTGAATTATGTCCTTTTCCAAAAAAAAGATGATCTAGTAAATAAAATGTTTACCTGAGTTCTGAGAACTTCTCCTGCAGATTAATTAATCCCAAGAATGAGGTTTTTAGAACCCCTGATCTATAGCTGGTGATTCAAAAGCACAGGTGACAACACGGTCTTGTGCTTGGCTTCTGAAGTTGGGAGAGGAAGTGTTGTAGGACTGAACCCTTAATCTGTGAAATCTGAAGCTAAACTCCAGGTAGTTAGTTTCAGAATTGAGTTGAATTGTAGGACACACAGTTGGTGATGCAGAATTGTTTGGAGGTGCAGAAACTGCCTCCCACTCCACATTGGAAATTGGTCCTAAGAACCTTAGTAACTTATACAAATGGGAGAAAATATTTCCAAATATGTGGAATCTAAAAAATGGTACAATTGAACTTATCTACAAAACAGAAATAGAGCTACAGATGTAGAAAACAATCTTATGGTTACCAGGGGGAAAAGGGGGAGGGATAAATTGGGAGATTGGGATTGACATATACACACTACTATATTTAAAATAAGTAACTAATAAGGACTACTGTATAGCACAGGGAACTCTACTCAGTACTCTGTAATGACAAATATGAGAAAAGAATCTAAAAAAGAGTTGATATATGTATATGTATAACTGATTCACTTTGTTGTACAGCAGAAAGTAACACAACATTGTAAATCAAATATACTCCAATAAAAATTTTAAAAAAGAGAGATACAAACTATATGTATAAAATAAATAAGCAACAAAGATGTATTGTACAGCACAGGAAAGTATAGCCATTATTTTCTAATAACTTTAAATGGAGAATAATCTATAAAAATATTCAATCACTATGTTGTTCACCCAAAACTAATATAATATTATAAATCACTTATACTTCAATAAAAAATTAATGCCCCCCCAAAAAATACCCAGATATCACCTCACACCTATTAGAAAGGCTAAAATCAGGAAGATAAAACAAGCATTGGTGAGGATGTGAAGAAAAAGAAACCCTTATGCACTGTTGGTGGGAATGTAAACATTGGTGTAGCCACTATGGAAAACAGTATGGTGGCTCCTAAAAAAATAAAAATAAAAAAATAGACCTAATATATGATCCATTAATCCCATTCCTGGGTATATATCCAGAGCAACTGAAAAGAAGATATCAAAAAGATATCTGCACCCCATGTTTATTTCAGTATTACTCATAATAAAAAACATATGGAAACAATGTGTCTGTGAATGCATGAATGGATAAAGAAGATATTTTATATATATATATATATATATATATATACACACACACACACACACACAATGGAATATTATTCAGCTATGAAAAAGAAGGAAATCCTACCATTTGGGACAACCATTTGGACCTTGAGGGCATTATGCTTAGTTAGTTAAGCCAGAAAGAGAAAGACAAATATTGTAAGTATAATTTAAACTTATAGAATATTATATGTAAATTTCATCTCAATAAATATTAGATATATAAGAATAATAAATGAATATTAATTTTGAAAAGTAGAAATAAAGATACCTTCTGTATTTCAAATATATATGTGTATATATGTGCATATATATACACACACCTACATATATATAATTAAAATGTATGATAATTATAGCACAAAAGATAGCAAAGGTAAATTGAATTAAAATTCTCCATAGTCCTTGCATTATTTGAAAATGGTAAAAATACTAATTTTTATGTCAAGGATACATGTTGTAATCTGGTGTAATCTCTAAAAATATAATCCAAAAAATATATAACTAATAATATAATAGAAAATAAATGGGGAAAAATAATGATGAAGATGATGATGATAATAAATTTGATTAATTCAAATGAAGGCAAAAAAGGGTGAAAACAAGGAACAAAGCACAAATAGGACAAATAGATAATAAATAGTGCATGGTAGATATAAACCAAAATATCATAAATTATATTAAATATAATAAGCTAAATACTCCATTTAAAAGGCAGAGACCCACCTCCTAGAGAAGTGGAAATAAAAACAAAAAATTAAAAATGGGACTTAATGAAACTTAAAAGCTTTTGCAGAGCAAAGGAAACCATAAACACGATGAAAAGACAACCCTCAGAATGGGAGAAAATATTGCAAATGAAGCAACTGGCAAAGCATTAATCTACAAAATTTACAAGCAGCTCACGCAGCTCAATTTCAAGAAAACAAACAACCCAATCCAAAAAGGGCAGAAAACCTGAATAAACATTTCTCCCAAGAAGATATACAGATTGCCAACAAACACATGAAAGGATGATCAACATCACTAATCATTAGAGAAATGCAAATTAAAACTACAATGAGGTATCACCTCACACAGGTCAGAATAGCCATCATCAAAAATTCTGCAAACAATAAATGCTGTAGAGGGTGTGGAGAAAGGGGAACCCTCCTGCATTGCTGGTGGGAATATAAATTGATACAGCCACTATGGAGAACAGTATGGAGGTTCCTTAAAAAACTAAAAATAGAGCTACCATACGAGCCAGAAATCCCACTACTGGGCATATACCCTGAGAAATCCATAATTCAGAAATAGTCATGTACCACAATGTTCATTGCAGCTCTATTTACAATAGCCAGGACATGGAAGGAACCTAAGTGTTCATCAACAGATGAATGGATAAAGGTGTAAAAAGCTGCAAAAACTGACCATATTCTGGATATTAAAGAAAATTTTAACCAATTTCAAAGTATGGAAACCATACAAAATATATTCTATTTCTGAAGAATAATTAAGCTAGAAATTAATAATTTTAAAAAGTAATTAGAAAATATCCATATCACTGTAAATGAACCTATTGCTTCAATATAACATTTAGAGCTGACAAGCCCCTAGCAAAACTAATCAAGTAAAATATAAATAAGAATAACAATAGCCATAATAGTATCAAAAATAACACCTACAATGTTAGTTAATGTTCCCTAACACACTAAGTATCTAATATATGCTAGGTTCTATACTAAAAATTTGCATGCATTATCTCAAAGTTTCTCAACGCTGACTACCCATTAGAATCACATAGAGAGCTTTTATAAAGTAATGTTCAGACGCCATCTAGACTAATTAAATAATAATAACTTCCAGTGTGTATCAGTCATTCATTGACATTTTTGTAAAAGTCCCTTAGGTGATCTTAATATGCTTCATGGATGAAGAACTGTTGCATTATATCATGCAATCACTGCAGCAAAATTATGAGGCATTGCTATTATCAATGACTTTATTTTCATAAGAGAAAATGGAGATTAAAAGAGTCTAAATAACATACTCTGTGTCACACAGTTAGATAAGATAATTAGATAGCCAATTATTTTTTTCCAAAGCATAGGAAATGCTATGGTCTCTCCACCTTCTGATAGCCACATTGTATTGGAATAGTGGTTTTGAGCTGTCATACTACTGGGTTACACCTGGGCTTCCCTGAGTGACAACTAATACTTCTCTGGAGTTTAGGATAAGGCCAGAATTTTACATACCATATGGCCATACCATACACCTAACTAACCTCTCAACAATCCCTCTTCTGTGTACATTTTTGCTGGAATGAAAATTCCCACCAGTTTAATAAAAACTTTCATGCCAAGGCCCAAGCTATAATTGCACACTCCCTCACTTGTTGCACCATACAGTAAGACTTCTGCAATATGAGCTCCTTCAGGGCAGAGACTACATGTTATTTGCTTTACTATCGCCAGAAGTTAGCTCAGTGCTTGCCACATAATAGGTGCTTAGTAATAGTGAATGAATGAATGAATAGATGAACGGGGAGGGAGATTCTCCTACAACTATCAATGACATCAGTCTGACGGCTTCCAACATATTTCCCTACTTACCTTTGATAAATGTCAAATAAATCAGCCCTATGATTTTTCTCAAACTCACAGTGAAGGGTTATTATGTTCAAAGGTTAATTTGTCCTCCTTGATATAGATCTCAAAGTTAGGAATGTTTCCCAAACTTCTTCAATTGGCTACTGATTTCTTATAGCGGCTAATATTTATTTGGTGCTCACTATGTTCCCAGTTATCTTTATCTGAATTCAGCCTCAAAACAATCCCCTGAGGTAGTTATTATTACTATCTTTATTTTACAGATGAGAAAACTGAGTTTAAGAGGTTAAATAATTTGCCCAACATTACCTAAGGGTACAGCTAGTTTTATTTCCATTTGAGCGTGTCTCTAAGATGTAATTATAGGCTCCATTGCTTCTCAAATAATAAGAGCTAAACCTAACATATTCTGAGCACTCATTTTCCAGGCACTCTAAAAGTACTTCACATATCTGCTTTCCTTTACTTCTCACAAAAAAACTATGAGAGGTAAATACTGTTAATATCCCCAGTATTTACTAATTTAAAAAATGAGTAAAGTGAGTTTTAAAGTGATTAAATCACTTATCCAAATTCGGCCAGACCACTTCTGCATCCTCCTCTCATTTCACTCTCCTCCTCTTTCACTAACCTCAAGCTAAGTTGGCCTTCTATCAAGTCCACTTTTTTTTCACCTTAGGACTTTACACAGACTTTTTATGTCTGCAGTGTTTACCCTGCCTACTCTATTTAAATTATTTCTATCGTTTTTCAAGTCATAACTTAAACAGTATCTTCTCAGAGAGGCCAATCCTTGATTCAACCCAAACCCTCAGGTCTAGCTCATCACAGCTATTTTCCTCTCATAAACATAAACGCTTATACTTTTTCTTCATGAGATTTTAAAAACTTGAAAATTATTAATTTACATTAATTGGGTGTCTCTTTGTTAAATGTTTATGTCCCCTATAGGATAGTAAGTTCCATGGAGGTGGGTACCAGAGGTTTTAATTATTACCCTATATCGAGTGTCTGGTACATAAAAGGCAGTCAGAAAATAATGTTGAGGGGTATAAATAAAACCAGGCATTAAACTATAATTCCTGATCACTGAACATATACTCCCAATCACTAGTTAACTAAAACCTCTCTGTAAATTATCTTGTCAGCCTATGATTACCTCCCAGGAAAATGGGTCTCATACAATTTATTCTTTTAGGTAGAATAACATTTATTTTCATTTTCCTGAGTTACCCTATCTTCAAGCAGCAAAGGAAACCCTTTTATCCTACTTTAGCAGGATTTGGTTGGGGAAATAATTCTATTTTTTCCTCTCTGTATCCTTTGTGGGTTTGTGGACTTTGATCATTTCCCTTATCAACACTCATCTTTCCAGGTGGAAGAATTCTGATTATTTAAATTTGTCCTGCGTAAGGTCACTCCTCAGCTTCTCTGTTCCTCTGATCATTTTCGAGTGGTATTTTATTTTGGATCATCTTAATAAATGAACTTAATGATTAAAATGACATTACAATAAATGCTGTCAACAGTAGAATTTTAGATAATTGTGAAAAACCTGACAAAACAAGACCAAAAAATCCGCTTTGACTACAAAATACATGTTGATTTGTATCCTTGGTTAGAGCTCTTTTCGGAGTGATGCTATGTCAGTTATCAAAATAACTTTAAAATTTTCTTTTTAATCCAATTGTTAGGCCAGACTTCTGCAATCCAACATTTTCAGTATTTAATATAGTTTGGAATTTATCAATAAATTCCTCTTTGCTTCCAAAGTTTACTTATTTTACTTTCCAAAAAATGCTAAGTAAGAATTTATAAAGAACGTACAAACATTTATCTGATGAGCACAAGGAGATTCAGGTCATCACATTCTAAAAAAGAAATAGCCAGTTTAGTTGGAATTACTGTTTCCTGGTGTTTCAAAGGAAATTTTGAAGCTAAGATGACATTGACAAATTGCCACTATTTATTTTAATGGTGTAATGCAATCTACCAGTAGTTCTACAATCTGAGGTTTTTAGGCAGTTGACCTGACCAACTAATGCAAACAAATTAGCCTCTTGGGTGCTAGCTGTATTCTGTAGGCAATTAAATATCACAATCTAGCATTATTTGATATATAATCTCTACTATATAAAGCATTTTACTGAATGTGAATGGTAAAATTATAACACATCTTTGTTAACTTCACTTACAATCATTTCTATAAATTTCATGCTCAAAATATATTTAAAGTTCAAATCAGGCAAAAATGTGTAAACATCATAATTACTCCCCTAGATACTTATCACAGTCATTTTTCCTGCCTCAAAAAGTTTACCTTTGAAGCTCAAGTTTGAGTCCTTGATCTCCATTGCAATATATGTATTTTTGTCTTCCTAGTTAATATTTTATAAATTAAATAAATTTAATTCTAAGAAGAAAATCAGTAAACTAAAAGGAATCTATGAGTGATAACCATTGTTTACTTGTAAGGATAATTTAAAATTGGGACAAATGCTATTTCTGTAGAGCATACTAAAGTGACCAAAATTAATTTACATGTATGTATTTTTCCTTCCTATTTTTCAAAAGGCCAATTAGCAAGCAATAACTTGTCTACTGAAGATTCAGTTCTATTCAGTCCCAGTTATATCTGGCTGCTCAGTGATCAACCTACAAATGAATGATAGAAATGATAATGATGAAAGCCTGAAAATCAATTTTTCAGAGGTCCAGGTTTCAGAATACTTGATGGGACCATGGCTCATTTACAGAATATGTGTTTAAAAAGGCTGTTAAGGCCTCTGGAGGAACAGCTTATGAGGAAAACAATAAAGTACTTATGAAGAAAAAAGGAAAATGTATTGCTTATATGAATCCAACAATATGACTAAACATGTTTGAACTTGTTTTTCTTTCCTTGACAGTATGTTTTTGCAGAAAATGTGATTATTGATACAAGGAAATATTCCTCATTTATTTTAATAGAAATTATTATATATTGGTATATATGTTTTTCTATTGGAATAATACTTAACTGTATTTTTCAGAGCATTGGAGGCTATAGTATTTTATCCTTTCCACAGTTTCATAATTATTCAAATTTGCTTCAACCTGCAATTCAACACAGTTATTAAACAAATATTATGTGCAAATACTTGTATTAGGAGTGATGGAGGAAAACTTCACAACGTCTACCCAGCAAGAATTCACACACATGTGGGAGGTGGAAATGTATACATACATATATTTAGGTACAACTTTAATATATGTCTACCTTAAAATATTAAACAAATAGCCAAAATATTTTATTGTTAATTATTGATAGCTTAGTATGTACCAAACACATTGCTAAGCTTTTTTAAGTGTGTTTCCTCATTTAATCCTCAAAATTACCCTATAACTCAGAGCCTAGTTTGAAGAAGAAACTGACATAGAAAAGTTATATACAAGTCTTTTTTATTCTCTTTTTTTTTAAACATCTTTATTGGAGTATAATTATTTTAAAATGGTGTGTTAGTTCCTGCTTTATAACAAAGTGAATCAGTTATACATATACATATGTTCCCATATCTCTTCCCTCTTGCATCTCCCTCCTTCTGACCCTCCCTATCCCGCCCCTCTAGCTGGTCACAAACCACCAGGCTGATCTCCCTGTGCTATGCAACTGCTTCCCACTAGCTATTTTACATTTGGTAGTTTATATATATCCATGCCACGCTCTCACTTTGTCCCAGCTTACACTTCCCCCTCCCCATATCCTCAAGTCCATTTTCTAGGCAGTCTGTGTCTTTATTCCCATATTGCCCCTAGGTTCGTCATGACCAATTTTTTTTTTAGATTCCATATATATGTGTTAGTATATGGTATTTATTTTATTTTTCTGACTTACTTCACTCTGTATGACAAACTCTAGTTCCACCCACCTCACAAGAAATAACTCAATTGCATTTCTTTTTATAGCTGAGTAATATTCCATTGTATATATATGCCACATCTTCTTTATCCATTCATCTGTTGATGGACACTTAGATTGCTTCCATGTCCTGGTTATTGAAGATAGAGCTGCAATGAACATTGTGGTACATGACTATTTTTGAATTATGGTATTCTCAGGGTATATGCTGAGTACAGGGATTGCTGGGTCATATGGTAGTTCTAATTTTAGGTTTTTAAGGAACCTCCAATGTCTATTCAGATCTTCTGCCCATTTTTGGATTGTGTTGGTTGTTTTTTTGTTATTGAGCTGTATGAGCTGCCTGTAAATTTTGGAGATTAATTCTTTGTCAGTTGCTTCAATTGCAAATATTTTCTCCCATTCTGGGAGTTGTCTTTTCATCTTGTTTATGGTTTCCATTGCTGTGCAAAAGCTTTTAAGTTTCATTAGGTCTCATTTGTTTATTTTTTGGTTTTATTTCCATTTCTCTAGGAGGTGGGTCAAAAAGGATCTTGCTGTGATTTATGTCATAGAGTGTTCTGACTATGTATTCCTCTAAGAGTTTGATAGTGTCAGGCCCTACATTTAGATCTTAATCCATTTTGAATTTATTTTTGTGTATGGTGTTAGGGAATGTTCTAATTTCATTCTGTTACATGTAGCTGCCCAGTTTTCCCATCACCGCTTATTGAAGAGGCTGTATTTTCTCTATTGTATATTCTTGCCTCGTTTATCAAAGATAAGTTTACCATATATGCGTGGGTTTATCTCTGGGCTTTCTATCCTGTTCCATTGATCTATATTTCTGTTTTTGTTCCAGTACCATACTGTCTTGATTACTGTAGCTTTGTAGTATAGTCTGAAATCAGGGCGTCTGATTCCTCCAGCTCCATTTTTCTTTCTCAAGATTGCTTTGCCTATTCGGGGTCATTTGTGTTTCCATGCAAATTGTGAAATTTTTTGTTCTAGTTCTGTGAAAAGTGCCAGTGGTAGTTTGATAGGAATCACACTGAATCTATAGATTGCTTTGGGTAGTAGAGTCATTTTCACAATGTTGATTCTTCCAATCCAAGAACATGGTATATCTCTCCATCTATTTGTGTCATCTTTAATTTCTTTCACCAGTGTCTGAAAACTTTCTGCATTCAGGTCTTTTGTCTCCTTAGGTAGGCTTATTCCTAGAAATTTTTTTTCTTTTTGTTGCAATGGTAAATGGGAATGTTTTCTTAATTTCACTTTCAGATTTTTCCTCATTAGTGTATAGGAATGCAAGAGATTTCTGTGCATTGATTTTGTAACCTGCTACTTTACCAAATTCATTGACTTGGTCTAGTAGTTTAATGGTAGCATCTTTAGGATTCCCTATGTATAGTATCATGTCATCTGCAAACAGTGACAGCTTTACTTATTCTTTTAAGATTTGGATTCCATTTATTTCTTTTTCTGCTCTGTTTGCTGCGGCTAAAATATCCAAAACTATGTTTGAATAATAGTTGTGAGGGGGGCAACCTTGTCTTGTTCCTGATCTTAGAGAAAATGGATTCAGTTTTTCACCATTGAGGACAATGTTGGCTGTGGGTTTGTCATATATGGCCTTTATTATGTTGAGGAAAGTTCTCTTTGCCTACTTTTGAGGGTTTTTACCATAAATGGGTATTGAATTTTGTCGAAAGCTTTCTCTGCATCTATTGAGATGATCATATGGTTTTTCTCCTTCAGTTTGTTAATATGGTGTATCAAACTGATTGATGTGCCTATATTGAAGTATCCTTGCATTCCTGGGATAAACCCCACTTGATCATGGTGTATGATCATTTTAATGTGCGGTTGGATTCTGTTTGCTAGTATTTTTTTGAGGACTTTTACATCTGTGTTCATCAGTGATATTGGCCTGTAGTTTTCTTTCTTTGTGACTTCTTTCTCTGGTTTTGGTATCAGGGTGATGGTTGCCTCGTAGAATTAGTTTGGGAGAGTTCCTCCCTCAACTATGTTTTGGAAGAGTTTGAGAAGGATAGGTGTTAGCTCTTCTCTAAGTGTTTTAGGAATTCGCCTGTGAAGCCATCTGTTCCTGGGTTCTGTTTGTTGGAAGATTTTTAATCACAGTCTCAATTTCAGTGCTTGTGATTGTTCCCTTTATATTTTCTATTTATTTCTTGTTCTGTTGTGCATTTCTAAGAATTTGTCCATTTCTTCCAGTTTATACATTTTATTGGCATAGAGTTGCTTGTAGTAATCTCTCGTAATGCCTTGTATTTCTGTAGTGTCAGTTGTTACTTCTCCTTTTCCATTTCTAATTCTATTGATTTGAGTCTTCTCCCTTTTTTTCTTGATGCATCTGGCTAATGGTTTATCAATTTTGTTTATCTTCTCGAAGAACCAGCTTTTAGGTTTATTGATCTTTGCTATTGTTTCCTTCATTTCTTTTTCATTTATTTCTGATCTGATCATTATGATTTATTTTCCATCTGCTAACTTTGGGATTTTCTGTTCTTTTTTCTCTAGTTGCTTTAGGTGTAAAGTTAGGTTGTTTATTTGAGATGTTTCTTATTTCTTAAGACAGGATTGTATTGCTATAACCTTCCCTCTTAGCACTCCTTTTGCTGAATCCCATAGGATTCAGGTCGTCAGGTTTTCATTGTCATTTGTTTCTAGGTATTTTTTGATTTCTTCAGTGATCTCTTGGTTATTAAATAGTGTACTGTTTAGCTTCCATGTGTTTGTATTTTTTACAGAATTTTTCCTGTAATTAATATCTAGTCTCATAGTGTTGTGGTCGGAAAAGATACTTAATATGTTTTTAATTTTCTTAAATTTACCAAGGCTTGATTTGTGACTCAAGATATGATCTATCCTGGAGAATGTTCCTTGAGCACTTGAGAAGAAAGTGTATTCTGGTTTTTTTGAATGGAATGACCTATAAATATCAATTAAGTCCCTGTTGTTTAATGTATCATTGAAAGCTTGTGTTTCTGTATTTATTTTCATTTTGGATGACCTGTCCATTGGTGAAAGTGGTATGATAAAGTCCCCTACTATGATGGTGTTACTCTCGATTTCCCCTTTTATGGCTGCTCGTATTTGCCTTATGTATTGAGGTGTGCCTATGTTGGGTGCATAAATATTTAAAGTTGTTATATCTTCTTCTTGGATTGATCCCTTGATCATTATGTAGTGTCCTTCTTTGGGTCTTGTAATAGTGTTTTTTTTAAAGTGTATTTTGTCTCATATGAGAATTGCTACTCCAGCTTTCTTCTGATTTCCATTTGCATGGAATATCTTTTTCCATCTTCTCACTTTCAGTCTGTATGTGTCTCTAGGTCTGAAGTGGGTCTCTTGTTGACAGCATATATATGGGTCTTGTTTTGGTATCCATTCAGCTGGTCTATATCTTTTCATTTTGTCCATTTAAATTTAAGGTAATTATCTATATGTATGTTACTATTACCATTTTCTTAATTTTTCTTTGTTTGTTAGTGTAGGTTTTTTACTTCTCTTGTGTTTCCTGCCTAGAGAAATCCCTTTAACATTTGTTGTACTGCTGGTTTTGTGGTGCTGAATTCTCTTAGCTTTTGCGTGTCTGTAAGATTTTAATTTCTCCATCAAATATGAATGAGATCCTTGGTGGCTAGAGTAATCTTGGGTGTAGGTTTTTCTCCTTCATCACTTTAAATATGTCCTGCCACTCCCTTCTGGCTTGCAGAGTTTCTGCTGAAAGATCAACTGTTAACCTTATGGGGATTCCCTTTTGTGTTATATGTTGTTTTTCCCTTGCTGCTTTTAATATGTTTTCTTTGTATTTAATTTTTGGTAGTTTGATTAATATGTGTCTTGGAATGTTTATCCTTGGATTTATCCTGTGTGGGACTCTCTCTCCTTCCTGAACTTGATTAACTATTTCCTTTCCCATATTAGGGAAGTTTTCAACTATAATCTCTTCAAATATTTTCTCAGACCCTTTCTCTTTATCTTCTTCTGGGACCCCTATAATTCGAATGTTATTGCCTTTAAAGTTGTCCCAGAAGTCTGTGAGACTGTCCACGGTTCTTTTCCTTCCTTTTTTCTTTATTCTGCTCTGTGGTAGTTATTTCCACTTTTTTATCTTCCAGGTCACTTATCCGTTTTTCTGCCTCGGTTATTTTGCTATTGATACATTGTAGACAATTTTTAATTTCTTTTATTGTGTTGTTCATCACTGTTTGTTTGCTCTTTAGTTCTTCTATGTCCTTGCTAAATGTTTCTTTTATTTTCTCCATTCTATTTCCATCATTTGGGTCTTCTTTACTATGAATATTCTGAATTCATTTTCAGGTAGACTGCCTATTTCCTCTTCATTTGTTTTGTCTGGTGGGTTTTTGCCTTGCTCCTTCATTTGCTGTGTGTTTCTCTGCCTTCTCATTTGGCTTATCTTACTGTGTTTGGGGTCTCCTTTTTGCAGGCTGCAGGCTCATAGTTCCCATTGTTTTTGTTGTCTGTCCCCAGTGCTTAAGGTTGGTTCAGTGGGTTGTGTAAGCTTCCTGGTGGAGTGGAATAGTGCCTGTGTTCTGGTGGGTGAGCCTGGATCTTGTCTTTCTGGTGGGCAGGTCAATGTCTGGTGGTGTGTTTTTGCTTGTCTGTGACCTTATTATGATTTTAGGCAACCTCTCTTCTAATGGATGTGGTTGTGTTCCTGTCTTGCTATTTGTTTGCAATAAGGTGTCCAGCACTGTAGCTTGCTGGTCGTTGACTGGAGCTGGGTCTTGGCATTGAGATGGAGATCTTTGGGATATTTTTGCTGTTTGATATTACGTGGAGCTGGGAGGTGTCTTGTGGACCAGTGTCCTGAACATGGCTCTCCCACTTCAGACACAGTCCTGATGCCTGGATGGAGCACTAAGAGCCTGTCATCCACATGGAAAAAGAGCAAAAGGGAAAAAATATATGTATCATTGATCCTAAAGTCCACCTCCTCAATTTGGGATGATTCGTTGTCTCTTCAGGTATTCCACAGATGCAGGGTACATCAAGTTGATTGTGGAGATTTAATCCGCTGCTCCTGAGGCTGCTGGGAGAAGTTTCCCTTTCTCTTCTTTGTTCGCATAGCTCCTGGAGTTCAGCTTTGGATTTGGACCCTCCTCTGAATTTAGATCCCCTGAGGGCATCTGTTCTTTGCTGAGACAGGATGGGGTTAGGGGAGCAGCTGATTTGGGGGCTCTGGCTCACTAAGGCCATGTGGAGGGAGGGGTATGGAATTTGGTGTGAGCTTGTGGCACCAGAGGCCAGTGTGACTTTACACCAACCTGATACCTTCCATGTGTTCTCCCAGGGATGTTGTCCCTGAATCATGGGGACCTGGCAGTGGCAGGCTGCACAGGCTTCCAGGAGGAGGGGTGTGTGTAGTGACCTGGGCTTGCACAGAGGCTTCTTGGTGGCTGCAGCAGCAGCCTTAGCATCTCATGCCTGTCTCGGATCCATGCTGATAGCCGCGGCTCAAGCCCATCTCTGCAGCCCCTTAAGTGGTGTTCTTAATCCCCTCTCCTCCCGCACAGGGAAATAAAGAGGCAAGAAAAAGTCTCTTGTCACTTTGGCAGCTCCAGACATTTTCCCGGATTCCCTCCCAGCTAGCTGTGGCGCACTACTCCCCTTCAGCCTGTGTTCATGCAGACAACCCCAGTCCTCTCCCTGGAATCTGACCTCCGAAGCCCGAGCCTCAGCTCCCAGCCCTCACCCGCCCCAATGGATGAGCATACAAGCCTCTCGTCTGGTGAGTGCTGGTCAGCACCGATCCCCTCTGCGGGAATCTCTCCGCTTTGCCCTTCCCACCCCTGTTGCTGCGCTCTCCTCTGTGGTCTCCGAAGCTTCACCCCTCATAATGTGAAGGATTAGAAAAGGAAAGACCATAGTTGAGATAGTTTACATCACTGCTTCCTCTACCAAGTTGATAATTTCACCCTATTTCTCTCATTTTGTGATTTTTAAACATTTTTGACGGTATCTGTTTAATCACTGTACTGTGTGCAAACTCGTAGATCTTCTTGAGTCTCAATTAACCGCCCCATATACTTAAACAATCATTACAAGGCTAATGTGTATTTGTATTGGGTTGGCCAAAAATTCGTTTGGGTTGTTCCATAACATTTTATGGAAAAATCTGGTTGAATGTTTTGACCAACCCTATATTATGTATCTAGCCAAGATTGTCTTGAGAAATTTTAGTATTTTATGCACTGTCTTTGCTATTGCCATTCCTTACCCCAGCCCAAAATAGGCTCCTTATTCTCCTCAGTTTTACAATTTTTTTTAATACCTAATAACTAATCCTGCTAAGATGTTAACTCTAGTTTTCAGTTGAAATAATCTGTTTTATTTATATAATCCTTTATATGAACACTTCCTTGTTTATTGTAGGGGACTTTGTATCATTTTATTGAAATATAAGTGATGTACAATATTATGTTAACTTCAGGTGCACAACGTAGTGATTTGACATTTAAATACATTGCACAACATAGTGATTTGACATTTAAATACATTACAAGATGATCACCATTATAAATCTAGTGACAATCTGTCCCCATACAAAGTTATTAAAATAATATTGACCATATTTCTTATGCTATATCTTACATCCCCATGATTTATTTATTTTATAACTGGAAGTTTATACCTCTTAATCTACTTCAACAATTTCACATTATGACATCTCAGCTTTATTCTTCTTTCTCAAGATTGTTTTGGCTACTGGGAGTCTTTTCTGGTTCTACACAGATTTTATGATTCTTTATTCTAGTTCTGTGGAAAATGTCTTTGGTGGTGTGATAGGGATTATAGTAAGTCTGTAAATTGCCTTGGACAGTATAGACATTTTCACAATATTGTTGTCTAATACATGAGCACAATATATCTTATCATTTATATTGTCTTCAATCACTTTTGCTAGTGTCTTATGGTTTTCAGAGTACAGGTCTCTCACCTCTTGGTTAGATTTATTCCTAGATATTTTATTCTTTTTGAAGCAATTGCAAATGGGATTGTTTTCTTAATTTTTCTTTCTGATAATTTGTTATAAGTGTATATAAGTGCAACACATTTCTGTGTATTAATTTTATGTCCTGCAACTTTAATTAATTCATTTATTAGACCTAGTAGTATTTTGGTGGAATCCTTAAAGTTTTTTTATTTATAGTGTGTCATCTGCAAACAATGACAGTTTAACTTCTTCTTTTCTGATTTGGATTCCTTTTACTTATTTTACTTGTCTGATTGCTGTGGCTAGGGCTTCCAATATTATGTTGAATAAAAATGACAAGAGTGGCCATCCTGGTCTTAGAGAAAACACTTGCAGATTTTCACTGTTTAGTATGATGTTGGCTGTAGACTTGTCATTTATGGCTTTTATTATGTTAAGGTATGTTCCCTCTATACCTATTTTGTTGAGAGGTTTTATCATGGATAGATTTTGAATTTTGTCAAAAACTTTTTCTGCATCTATTGAGATGATCATATGATTATTATCCTTCCTTTTTTTAATATCATGTATCACATTGATTGATTTTCAGATACTGAACCATCCTTGTGTCCATGGAACAAATCCAATTCCATAAAAGGTGGGAGCTCCTTTTAATGTATTGTTGAAGTCAGTTTGCTAATTTGTTTGAGGATTTTTGCATCTATGTTCATCATTGTTATTGGCCTATAACTTTCTCCTTTTGTGGTGTGTTTGTCTGGATTTTGTGTCAGGACAATGCTGGCCTTATAGATTGAGTTAAGAAGTGTTCCTTTCTCTTTAATTTTTTGGACTATCTTAGAAAGAATAGGTGTTAACTCTTTTATAAATGTTTAATAGAATTCAAATGTGAAGCCATTTGGTCCTGTATTTTGGTTTTGTTTCTTTATTACTAATTCAATTTTGTTACTGGTAATTGGCCTGTTCATATTTTCTCTTTCTTCCTGTTTTAGTCTCGGGAGATTGTACCTTTCTAGGAATTTGTCCATTTATTCTATGTTGTCTAATTTATTGGCATATAATTGTTCATAGCAATCCCTTATGGTCATTTCTATTTCTTTAGTGTCAGTTGTAACTTCCCCTTCATTTTGATGTTTAGGAATTTATTATTTGGCACAGTAAAATATGGGGCCTCAATGGAGGGAGGCTCAAGAGGGAGGGGATATGGGGATATATGTATGTATATGGCTTATTCACTTTGTTGTACAACAGAAACTAGCACAGCATTCTGATATTATTTATTTTGGTCTTGTCTCTTTTTCTTGATGATTCTAGATAAAGATTTTTCAATTTTGTTTATTTTTTCAAATAAACAGCTCTTAGTTTCATTGATGTTTTCTATTGTTTTTCGTCTCTTTTTTTTTACACTTTGATATTTATTATTATTATTTTTCTATTAACTTTGAGGGGTTATTGGTTATCTTTCCACCTCATTTAAGTGTGTTATATTATTTGAGGTGTTTTTTTTTTAATTTCCTATGTAGACCTGTATAAAACTTCCTCTTAGAACTGCTTTCATTATGGCCCATAGATTTTGGAACATTGTATTTGCATTTTCATTTGTCTCAATTCTTTTGTTTGTTTACCTCTTTGATTTCAATTACAATTGATTTTTTTTTTTTTTTTTTTGCGGTATGCGGGCCTCTCACTGTTGTGGCCTCTCCCGTTGCAGAGCACAGGCTCCGGATGCGCAGGCCCAGCGGCCATGGCTCACGGGCCCAGCCGCTCCGCGGCATGTGGGATCCTCCCGGACTGGCGCACGAACCCGTGCCCCCTGCATTGGCAGGCGGACTCCCAACCACTGCGCCACCAGGGAAGCCCTACAATTGATTTTTATTGGCCTAGTTTTTTAACTCCATGTGTTTGTGTTTTTTCTTCTTGTTTTCCCTTATAGTTAATGTCTTGTCATCTCATACCATTGTGTTCAGAAAAGATGCTTAATATGATATCAGTATTATTAAATTTATTGAGATTTGTTTCGTGGACTATCATCTGATCTATCCTGGAGAATATTCCATGTGCACTTGAAAAAATGTGCATTCTACAGTTTTTGGATGGAATATTCTCTATATATCTCTTAATTCTAATGTGTCATTTATGGCCATTGTTTTCTTATTGATTTTATTTCTGGACGATCTGTGCATTGATGTAAGTGAGGTATTAAGTTCCCCTATTATTTTCATGTTACTGTCAATTTTTCCCTTTCATTTGTTGATATTCATTTTATGTATTTAGTTGCCCCTATTTTGGATGCATATATATTTACAATTGTTATATCTTCTTGTATTGATCCCTTTATCATTATGTAATGTCCTTCTTTGTCTTATTACCATCATTGTTTTAAAGTTTATTTTGTTTGGTATAAGTATTGCTACACCAGCTTTTTCTTTTTCTTTTCTATTTGAATAGAATACATGTATCCATCCCCTCACTTTCAGTCTATGTGTGTGTCTTTGGAGCTTAAGTGTGTCTCCTCTAGACCACATATATAGTTTTTTTTGTTTTGTTTTGTGCTTTTTGGTTTTTATTTTTGTTTTTTCCCATTCAGGCACTATGTCTGTTTAAGGATTTGGTCCATTTTAATTTAAATAAATTTTTGATAAGTAGGTTCTAATTTCCATTATGTTAATTATTTTCTGTATGCTTTTTGTGTAGTTATTTCTTGTTTCATTCTTCATCATTTACTCTATTCTCTTGTGATTTGATGATCATCTTTAGTGTTATGTTTGGATTCCTTTCTCTTTGTTTATGTATCTACTACAGGTTTTTGGTTTGTGGCTACCATAATGTCTATATATAACATCATATATATATGTATATATAATTAAGTTCATGATTTATTAAGTTCAAATTCATTCTAATTTTTACTCTCTCACGTTTTATGTTTTTGATGTCATACTTTACATCTTTTTATTTTGTGTATTTCTTAACTACTTATTGTAGGTTTAGAGGATTTTACTACATTTGTCTTTTAACTTTTCTATTAGCTTTTAAAGTGGCTGATTCACTATCTTTACTGTATGCTTGCCTTTACCAGTGAGATTTTTCTTTCATAATTTTCTTATTTATAGTATGGCATTTTCTTTTCCACCTTGAGAAGTTTCTTTAACATTTCCTTTAAGACCTGTTTAGTATTGATGAGCTCTTTCATCTTTAGCTTGCCTGTAAAACTATTTATCTTTCAATTCTGGGTGATAGTCTTTCTGGGTAGAGTATTCTTAGTTGTATTTTTTTTTCATGACTTTGCATATGTCGTGCCACTCCCTTCTGGCCTGCAAAGTTTCTGCTTAATAGTCAGTTGATAGTTTTATGAATGTTCCCTTGTACATAAATTGTTGCTTTTCTCTTGCTGTTTTTATGATTCTCTCTTTACCTTTAATTTTTGCCATTTTAATTATAATATTTATTGGTGTGGACCACTTAGGGTTCATCCTGCTTGGGACTCTCTGAGCTTATTGAACCTGGATATTTGTTTCCTTCCACTGGCTAGGAAATTTTTCATCCAATATTTCATCCCACATGTTCTCTGAACCTTTCTCTCTCTCTTCTCCTTCTAAGACACCTATAATGCAAATTAGCATGGTTGATGTCGTCCCAGAGGTCTCAAACTATCTTTATTTTCTAAAAATTCTTTTTTCCTATTTTCTGTTCTATTTGGATGATCTCTACTATCCTGTCTTCCAGATCACTGATGCATTTTTCTGTGTTATCTAATCTACTGTTGATTCCTTCTACTGTATTTTTTATTTTAGTTTTTGTATTCTTCAGTTCTTGTTGGTTCTTTTACATAGTTTCTAATTCTTTCTTAAAATTTTCACTGTGTGTATACATTCTTCTTCCGAGTTCAGTAAGCATCTTTATGATCATTAACTGGAACTCTTATTGGATTGATTTCTTAACTCCATTTCCTTTAGTTATTTTACTGAGGGTTTGACTTGTTCTTTCATTTGAAACATACTCCTTTCTCTTCTCATTTTGTCTGATTCTTTATGTTTATTTCTATGATTAGGTAGGTCCATTATATTTCTCAATCTTTGAGAAGTGGCCTTACATAGGGGGTGTCCTGTGACTCCCAGAATCATGCTGTCCTTTGGCTAACAGAGTGGTATGCTTCAGAGGTGTCCACTATGTGGGCTGCATACAGCCTTTTGTTGTGATGGGGCTACTTTAGGAGTACTGGTAGGTGGTTATGGTCCCATACCTGGTAGTTTCTGAGGCCTTTCCTTGTGTGGTTGCTGCAGGCATGCTAGTGGGTGAGGCAGAACCCACGAATATTGGTTGTGATACCTGTTTGTGCACAACGGCTGTGGGCCTGCAAGTGTGTGGGCCAGGCTCCCCACTCCACTGGCCATGCTACTTGGCATCATTTGACTGATGCAGGCCCACTCGTGGCCTGGGTAGGCTCACTACTCAGCTGGCCATGCGGCCTGTCAGCATGTTACTGCTGTGACCCTACTGGTGGGTAGAGCAAGAACCCAATGTTAATAGCCTAGAAAAGGGTTCTAAAATGGCACTTCCTAGTGCAGGTATCAGCACTGTAGAGCCAGATACCCAAAATGGCTGCTGCTAGCATTTCAGTCCCCATGGAGGCCCAGCTGCCTCTAGCCTTTCTGAGAGGCTCTCTAAGATCAGTAAGTGGGTCTGAACCAGGTACCTTTCAAACTACTGCCTATGTGCTGGAACTCAGAGCACGTGAGATTTTGTGTGTGCCCTGTAAGACTGGAGTCTCTATTTCCTATAGCCTTCTAGCTCTCCCAAACATAAGTTCTACTGGTTTTCAAAGCCAGATGTTCTGAGGGCTTGTCTTCCTGCACGGGACCTCTGGGATAGGGAGCCCATTGTGGGGATTGGACAACTAAATTCCCAGGAAGAACACTTAAGTTGTGAAAGCCCTCCCATATGTGTGTTGTTGACCTGGAGGTGTGAGTCCTGACTAGATCACATCTCCACCTCTCTTACCCATTGTTTTGTGGCTCTTTCTTACATCTTTATTTGTACAAATCTTTTCAGTTAGTCTTCAAATCATTCTCACTGATAGTTTTTTTGTAAGTAGTTGTAATTTTGGTGTGCCCATGTGTGGAGGTGAGTTCAAGGTCTTCCTTCTCTACTGTCTTGATCCTGCCCACGGGTCTTTTAATATCTTATTAAAGGAATCTAGATAATTTGGAAAGCCTAATACAGCCAAGTCTTCTAAGTGGTAGCCATGTCAGATTGTTTAGAGGAGATCCTTTTAGACAGGGGAGGTGTGCATGCCCAACAAACCTCAAATTGTATCTTGTAATCAGTCTCTTTTCTGTTGATTTAAAGGACCAGCTCAGTTTTATCTCCCCCTTTGTTCAACATTTCCTTCCTTTGATCAGGCTTCTGTGTTTCTTATTGATATCATCCAGTACCACCTTCTCAACTCTGGCATTTTCTCCTCATTTGTCCCTATTTACTTTTGTTCCTGTTACTGATCACTCCCCCACATCTAATTATATTTCAAAATATGTTTCCCCCTGTATATTTGCCATGAGTAATACTGTCCCTCTTCTATCATGTTTTTTTTTTGAACTGCAGTCCTTACAATAAGTATAACAGTATAGCTGTTGGGTTTTATTTTATTGATATCCCACCTCCTGAATTGAAATTCTTCTTCAATATTTTATTCATATGTACATTCAATCAGTGATGAAAACCTATTTAGTAAATTAGATAGGTCAAACTTCCTCAATGGCAGTATAAAGACCTGTGAAACCCACTCCTTCAATAAAGCAATGATAACACTAAAAATGTCAAATCAAATGATTTTAAACTTGGTAAATTAACTAAAGTCTTGAAACAATCCAAAAAACAGTTATTCAAGAGAAAATATCCAATAACAGGAAAATCAGCAAACTGTCTCCAGTTTCATGACAGTCTTAAAAACCAGCAGCCTCCTAAACATGGTAACTAGTTAGCCAAACTAGAAAGTGGGCTAGCAACCATGAAAGTGGGGCAGACCAAAATTAGATTTCCTCAAAAAGTCCCATGCCTCAACATAATAAAGGACATATGTAGCAAATCCACAGCTAAAATCATACTCAATGGGAAAATCTGAAAGCTTTCCCTCTACAATCAGGAACAAGACAAGGATGCCCACACTTGCCACTTTTATTCATCACAATTTTGGAAGTCCTAGCTACAGCAATCAGAGAAGAAAAAGAAATAAAAGGAATCCAAGTTGGAAAGAAAAAATTAAAGCTGTCACTGTTTGCAGAGACATGATACTATACATAGAAAATCCTAAAGACACTACCAGAAAACTAGTAGAGCTCATCAATGAATTTGATAAAATTGCAGGATATAAAATTAACATACAGAAATCTGTTGTATAGAAATCTATATCCTAATAATGAAGTATTAGAATATGAAATTAAGGCAACAAACCCATTTACCATTTTTCACAGAACTAGAACAAATAATTTAAAAATTTATATGGAAACACGAAAGACACTTAGTAGCCAAAACAACTTTTTATTTTTTAAATTGGAGTATAGTTGCCTTACAATGTTGTGTTAGTTTCTGCAGTACAATAAAGTGAATCAGCTATATATATATCTATATCCCTTCCTTCTGGGACCTCCCTCCCACCCCCCTTCCCACCAATCTAGGTCATAACAGAGCACCAAGCTGAGTTCTCTGTGCTATACATAAGGTTCCCACTAGCTATTTATTTTACACATGGTAGTGCATGTATGTCAATCCTAATCTCCCAATTCAGAGCTGAAAGATCATGTTCTCTGGCAAAGTTACTGTAATCAAAACAGTATGGTACTAGCACAAAAACAGACAAACAGATCAATGGAACACGATAGCCCAGAAATAAACCCACACTGTTATGTTCAATTAATCTATAAGATCTCTTCAAAACGTGGTGCTGGGAAAACTGCACAGCTACTTGTAAAAGAATAAAGTTAGAACATTCTCTAGCACCTGATCTCTCACCACTGATTGACTTTGATGCCCTGTGAAAACAGGAAGTAAAAGCTAAAATAGTGTCATCTACTCCCTGAGTATTCAAGTTGTGCCTGAAACACACAAAGTCCTTTGGCAAAGGAGAGAAAATGTATTGGTTTCAGGCATTCCTAAAATTTCTGACATAAATTTCTGTACAGTCATTACCTGAGCACTAAACTAACCAAGCATTTGCTTTCAATCACCAAACAAGCAAAAACTGACAACAATGACATCAACAAAACACCAAATGTAGCAGACACTGGGTAGAGAAAATATTATTTCCAAAATGGTTAAATTATATTATTTTAAATGTCCACTTTTCAAAATAAGCTGCAAAACACTCAAAGAAAAGGGAAAAACTGTCAATAGAGACTCCTTGATGAACATCATTTGTTGGATTTACTTGACACAAATTTTCAATCAACTATCATAAATATGTTCAAAAAACTAGAACAAACCATGTCAAAAGAATTAAAGAAAAGTGTAAAGCAATGCTTTCCCAAATAAAAAATACCACTAAAGAGGTAGGAATTTTATATTGAAAAAAGAACTAAATATGAATTTCTAGAGTTGAAAAATACAATTATTGAAATAAAAATAAATTCCCTAGAGGGGATAATCAGAAGGTTTATACTATTTATGAAGAAAGAATCAGTGAAACTAGAAATAGGTAAATTGAGATTATCTAATCTGAGGAACAGAAAGAACAATGGAAGAAGAAAAATGAAAGATCATCAGTAACTTGTGAGATCCTATAAACATACCAATATATGCATAATGGGAATCCCAGAAGGAGAGGAAAAAGAAGGGCAGAATGACTATTTAAAGAAAACATGGTTGAAAACTTTCAAATTTAATGAAAAACTTTACACATTCAAAAAGTTTAATGACTTTAAGTAGAGTGAACTCAAACGAAAGTCATACCTAGACTTTCAAAAGACAAAGACAAATAGAGAGTCTTGAATCAGCAATAGAAGAGTGACTCATCACAGACAAGATATTCTCAAAACATTCACTATCAATTTCTCATCAGAAACCATGTAGGCCAGAAGGCAGTGGGTTAACACATTTAAAGTTCTGAAAGGCAAAGACGGTCAACCAGTAAAATTATCCTTCAAATGAGGGCAAAAACAAGACAACCTTCAGTCAACACAGAAATGCAGTATGCAGTAATACAGAAATAGAACAAAAAAGGACATAGGACATATGGAAAACAAATAGCAAAGTGACAGAGGTAGTCTCTACCTTATTCATAATTACATTGTGTAAATGGATCAAACTCTCTGATCAAAAGGCAGTGATTGGTAGAATGGATTAAAAATATACCTAACTCAGGGCTTCCCTGGTGGCTCAGTGGTTGAGAGTCCGCCTGCCAATGCACGGGACACGGGTTCATGCCCCAGTCCAGGAAGATCCCACATGCCATGGATCAGCTAGGCCCGTGAGCAATGGCCGCTGAGCCTGTGCGTCTGGAGCCTGTGCTGCGCAATGGGAGAGGTCACAACAGTGAGAGGCCTGCCTACTGAAAAAAAAAAAAAAAAAAAAAAAAAAATATATATATATATATATATATATATATATATATACCTAACTTTATGCTTTCTACAAAAGGCATTTTACACTTGATCTTATTTTAGATTTAAAGACACAAATAGGTTGAAAGTAAAAGGATGAAAAATGTTATACCATAAAAATGAGGACCAATACAGCTGGAGTCATCATACTAATATCAAACAAAATAGACTTTAAGGAAAATAAATATTCCTAGATAAAGGACATTTTATAATGACAAAAGGGTCAATCCATCAGGATGACATACAATTATAAACATATATGCACCAAAATACATTAGACAAAAACTGTCAGAATTAATAGGAAAAATAGACAAATCAACCATAATAGTAGGAAACTTCAATACTCCACTTTCAGTAATGTATAGTACAACTAGGTACAAAATTAACA
This sequence comes from Physeter macrocephalus, assembly GCF_002837175.3. Taxonomy (NCBI): domain Eukaryota; kingdom Metazoa; phylum Chordata; class Mammalia; order Artiodactyla; family Physeteridae; genus Physeter; species Physeter macrocephalus. Next base: position 57,749,476 of record NC_041234.1, read on the forward strand.
AGGAAACAGAAAACTGAAACAGTAAATTACCTTCCTGTGCTACATCCTCGGTAAAATATCAAGTTTTTACAAGGATTTAAGCAGAATGAATTGACGCAAAGTATGTGCATTTCAAGGAATGGTACAAATAATATAAGAGATGTGTTTCACTCTCAATTAGGTTTGCCACATTTTAGGCAAATCTTGTCTTCTAATCTACTGCTGCTATACAATTGTCGACTATAGTCAAACTTGACAACTTTCTCTACCCACAAACGACTGAATCCAGTGCTTGGACTACTTTCCACTCCAAGAATGCTTGTTGAAATTAGTTTCCAGGAGCAGTTCCAAAGCTCCCTGATGCAAGTGCCTCCCCTAAGTACCTCAACTAAGTACTTGTGGAATCAAAAGTTTGGTGTGGAAATTAGATGTCAAATTCTTCTTTATCCTCATTAAATATTTTTTTACTTTCTTGAGTCACTTATAATTCTTCATATTCTCATTTAATCTCCTCTACTAAATAATATACTCATAAGCGTTGGAGATGTGCACTGCTCATTTCTGTATCCTGCACAGCAGTGAGCATGGTACCTTGTGGTTAAATAAATACTTAATAAAAACTGGTAAAAATGAATGGGTGAAAGAAGAAATGAATTAATGTGAATATTGTGGATTTGAGAAGCAAAAGTTTCTGTAAGAAGAGAGAACTGTGTGGTATCGAGTGAAGTTGGCTCATACAACAATAAAATCTGAAATATAATTTAAGATAGCTTTCTTGATTGCATTTCTTATGTATCTAAGGAAATGTGTCTTATAGCAAAATTTCACCTGATATATAAATAAAAAATGATGCTATATCATTATTATTATTGTTATCAATGATTACTCAATGCCTTACAATCTATTGTAGAATATATGGCTCTGCTAGGTCTTAGTGAATCTGTATTTCATTGTCAAACAGGAGACGATAAATTTTAAATAGGTTTGTAAAGAAGCAAATCTACATTAACTGGAATAGATAACATTAGAGGTGTTTTAAATGAGCATTTAATTAAAATTTAGTTAAGTGATCATATGTTAATTAAATATCCATTGTTTGCATTAGACCACTAAGAGAGTTTAATAAGAACATCAATATAGAAATCAGGTTGTCTTAAGCCTCCTAAATGGAGAAACTGGCTGTATTAAGAATTAGAATTAATTTAAAAGGCAACACTAAGTTTGTGACCTAAGCTAATCCAATCTACAGTATTCTAGTCACAAAGCAAATATCATCCTCTATTTCAAAATTATAAAGTATAACTACTACAGCTTAGTTATTTGTAGCTTCCTTACAGTTCTTGTTTCACTAGGGACTTTCAGAATAGTTGAAATCTTAAAACATACTAATGAACTGTGTCTCCCAACTGCTGCAAAGATAGGACCCTTCTTAGGACAAATGATAAATTTATACAATTTGATGGCTGAGCTTTTGCTCCCTCTTTTGGTTCTGTATCTTCCCTTCCATTATCTCCACTACACATCTTAATTCAAGTTATCAGAGTCATTAATAATTTTTTTCCCATCTCTCCAAGCCACATTCATGGTCAGCACCTTTATTTATACTAAGGTTACAAGGAAATGCAAACTAAGTGAATAACATTTAAATGGGAATTCTCTTCAACTAAAAGATAAAATATTTCCTGTAGCATTTCAACTATTAGTCAATAAAAGTAGTAAGAAGTTGGGTATTGGTAGACATTGTTGCCCTTCAAATAACACTAATCATGTCTTTGGATACTCTTGCACTGCAATGTGAGGGATTTCTTCAAAACCAAACTGTCTTTGAAATCTTTAGATGATTAGCATTCTGAAAAATAGCATCCTATTCCAGGGTAACTCAATTTAATTCTCTCAATTTCACAAAACCAATTCGTATTTCTTAGATCCTAAGGTTGTAGTTACCACTTGTACTATTTTGACATGAGGTAGAGAAATAGAAAAGGAAGGAATGACTTCGGCGGGGGGAGTGTTCCAATTTGTAGGCATTAAAATAATATTGTAAGAGCAATAAATTCAAAAGAAAACATCAGGATAATATTACCTCAATAATGTTCTTCTCACCAACAGAAAATCTGGATCTTCTGTTGCTTTTAGTTGTCATTATCTCTTTAATGCACATTGATCTAGAACATTAGCCTTTCTTTGACTTTCATGACATTGACATTTAAAGAGTTCAGGACAGTTATTGTAGAAAGTCCTTCAATTTGGATTTATTTAAAGATTCTCCATGATGACATTCAGCTTCTGTATTCTTGACAGGTATATCACAGAAGTGACAGTGTGTCCTAATTGCATCATATAGGGGACACATGACATCTTCCTGTCCTATTACTGATAATCATAACTTTCATCCCTTGGTTAAACTGATTTCTGCAAGGGTTCTCCAGTATAACTACTATTTTTACCTTTTTTGTTAGTAAGTGTCATATGGAGATAGACTTTGACAGCCTGTAAATATCCTGTTTCTCATCATACTTTCACTCAATAGTTTTAACATACATTGATGATTCTTGCCTCAAGCAAATATTACTATGGTGCTTGTCAAATGGTGATTTTATAATTCTCTTATTCCTTCTACATTTATTAGTTGGAATTCTACTATAAGGAGAAAATTTCTCCTCTACCCATTTACTTATTTTTTGTTTACTTATATCACTATAGAATATATCAATATTAATTTTCTGATTTTGATAATTGTATTATTCTTCTGAAAGAGAATTCTTTTCATTTTAGTAAAACAATTTGACTTTAAGAGTTTAGTTTTTTGTTTGTTTTAAGATTCAACATAGGGGCTTCCCTGGTGGCGCGGTGGTTGCGCGTCCGCCTGCCGATGCAGGGGAACCGGGTTCGCGCCCTGGTTTGGGAGGATCCCACATGCCGCGGAGCGGCTGGGCCCGTGAGCCATGGCCGCTGAGCCTGCGCGTCCAGCGGCTGGGCCCGTGAGCCCTGGCCTCTGGGCCTGCGCGTCTGGAGCCTGTGCTCCGCAATGGGAGAGGCCACAACAGTGTGAGGCCCGCGTACCACAAAAAAAAAAAAAAAAAAAAAAGATTCAACATAAAAATATTTGTCTTTGTTTGAATTATTTCACATAGTACCTTTGAAGTCCATCCAAGTTGTCACAAATGACAAGATTTCCTGTTTTCTTATGGCTGAATAATATTCCATTATACATACCACATTTTATGTATCTATTCATCCATCCATGGAAACTTAGTTTCCAGTTTCCATTTCTTTCTTGTCTATTGTGAATTATACTGCAATTAACATTGGTGCCCAGATATCTCATTGACATAATGATTTCATTTTCTTCAGATATATATCCAGAAGTGGGATTGCCAGATCCAATGGTAGTCCTATTTTTAAACTTTTTGAGGAACCACCATACTGTTTTTCATAATGACTGAATCAATTTTCGTTCCCACCAACAGTGCACAAGTGTTCCTTATCCTCCACATCTTCACCAGCACTTGTTACCTCTTGTCTTTTTGATGATGGCCATTCTAACAGGTGTGAGGTGATATCTCATTGTGATTTTGATTTGCATTTCCCTGATGATATTAAACATCTTTTCATGAACCTGTTGGCCATTTGGATGTCTTCTTTGGAAAAATGTCAGTTTATTTCTCCATTTTAAAAAAAAAGATTATTAGTCTTTTGGCTATTGAATTTTATGAGTTCCTTATATTTTGTGAATATTAACACCATATATCTAATATATGGTTTGCAAATATTTTCTCCCATTCTGTAAGTTGTATCTTTATTTTGATGATTATTGTGCAGAAGATATTTAGTTTGATATAGTCCCGCTTGGTATTTTTGCTTTTGTTTTGTAATTATGTGCTTTTGGCATCATACTCAAGAAAACATCACCAAGACCAATGTCAAAGAGCTTTTCTCCTATGTTTTCTTCTAGGAGATTTACAGTTTCAGGTCTTACTTTTTAAAGTGTTAAACTCATTTTGAGTTAATCTTTGTGAGTAGTGCAAAACGGGAGTCCAATTTTATTCTTTTGCATGTGAATATCCAGTTTTCTGAATACAGTAAGTCCCTACATTTGAACCTTCAAGTTGTGAACTTTCAAAGATGCGAATGTGCATTTGCATGTCCAATCATGTAAGTTAGTTCATGTGTTTGATGTACATTGTCATGTGCATACATCCTCCACAAGTGGTTGTGCTTTTGTGTACTTTACTGTACAATTCTGTACAGAGTACAGTATCTTTATTTCAAGCCCAGGATGTCCAGAAGCAAGAGTAAAAGCAGTAGCGATGTAACTGGTACTGCTAAGAAGCACCAAGCGATAACAATGAAACTTGCTGTGCAACTCGAGGAGCTAACTAATGAAGACCTGATGGAATTGAAGGCCCAGAGAAAGGATGAAGAGAGACAAGAGGAAGAAGTAACTGAAAAACTGAAAAGATTCAGGATGCAGGAAATGGCAAGGGAATTTTCTTTATTTGAGTAGGAACTGTAAGTCTTCGAGGCACAGGACCCAGACAGTACACGAAGGTTGCAGCAACTGTTCAGAATGCAATCCAGTGCTAAAAAAAAAGAGCTACTACCCAGACATCACTGGATCCTTTATTCAAGAGGGTAGATAGAATTGAATTGAGCAAGGAACCAGAACCTGTTCCATCAACGTCAAGTGTGAGTGAAATTGTGGCTTGCCCTCCGTCTCTTATTGCTGACAATCTTTCAGCTCTACCATCTCCCACCTCCTTTCCCTCTTCCAGTGATTAACTCTTCTTGCCTGTTCATTCAATGCCAGCCCTTGTATGCCAGCTGTTGTACTGTATTTTCTAGGTACTGTACTGTTAGATTAAAAATGTTTTCTTTACTTTTTGTGTTTGTTTTTTATAATTACTTGTATGGAAAATATTATAAACCTGTTACATTACAGTGCTATGTAGCCGATTGTATTAGTTGGGTACCTAAGCTAACTTCATTGGACTTACAAACAAATTGGACTTAGGAATGTGTTCTCAGATTGGAACTGGTCCGTATGTAGGGGACTTGCTGTACCATTGGTTGAAGAGACTATTCTTCCCCTTATTGAGTATTCTTGGCTCTCTTGTCAAATATTAGTTACTTGTCTTCTTTATGGGATTGTGATTCTGTTCTATTAGTTTATTTGTTTTCATGCCAACACCATACTATTTTGATTACTATAGATTTGTAGTTTAGTTTGAAATCAGGAAGTGTGATGCTTTCAGGTTTACCTTTCTTTTTCTCAAGATTTATTTGGGTGTTCAGAGGCTTTTGAGATTTTATACAAATTTTAGGATTACTTTTTATATTTCTTTAAAAAATGCTGTTTTTAAAGCATTGTGATAGGAAGGGATTGCACTGAATCTGTAGATAGCTTTGGGTTATATAAAAATTTTAACAATATTAATTAATCCAATCCATGAATATGAGATATCTTTCCACTTATGTGTCTTCTTCAATATAATTCATCAATGTATTATAGTTTTCAGTGTACATGTCTTTCATGTATTTGGTTAAATTTATTTCTAAGTAATTTATTGTTTTGTTATTATTGTATATGGATTTTTTCTTTTCCTGATAGCTCATTGTTAGAGCATAGAAATGTAACAGATTTTTGTACATTAATTTTGTATCCTACATCTTGACTGAATTTATTTATTAGTTCTAATAGATTTTATTTTTGTATTTAGAGTTTTCTGTATACAATATAACTTAATCTGCAAATAGATAAAATTTTACTTCCTGCTTTCCCATTTGGGAGCCTTTTATTTCGTTTTCTTGCCTAATTTCTTTAAGCTATATTGCATACGAGTGGTGAGAGTGGACACCCTTGTCTTGTTCATCATTTTAGAGTAACGGGTTTCAGTTTTTTACATTTAAATATGACTTTTGTTCCATGAAATATAAAGCTAAAAGAGTATCATGCCTGCAATTTACTTGCAAATGGTTCAGAAAAACTATATATATGTATATTTTTGCATACACACATAAATATAGACATATATATGTATATGTACACACACACACACACACACACACACATATATATATATATATATATAGAGAGAGAGAGAGAGAGAGAGAGAGAATGATAAAGAAAACAGGAAAATGTTAAAAACATTTGGGGAATACAGGTGGAAAATGTACAGATATCTTTGCAGTATTTTGCAGCATTTCTGTAATTTTGAATTTATTTTAAAATAAAAAGTTGAGGTGATATCTCATTGTAGTTTTGATTTGCATTTCTTTAACAATTAGTTATTTAGAGCATCTTTTCAAGTGCTTTTTGACCATCTGTATGTCTTCTTTGAAGAAATGTCTTTTTAGATCTTCTGCCCATTTTTTGTTTGGGTGTTTGTTTTTCTGATATTGACCTGCATGAGCTGTTTGTATATTTTGGAAGTTAATGCCTTGTCGTTGCATCATTTGCAAATATTTTCTCCCATTCTGTAGGTTTCCTTTTTGTTTTGTTTATGGCTTCATTTGCTGTACAAAAGTTTTTAAGTTTAATTAGGACCCTTTATTTATTTATTTATTTTCCATTACTCTAGGAGACAGATCTAAAAAGATATTGCTGAGATTTATGTCAAAAATTATTCTGTCTATGTTTTCCTCTAGGAGTTTTACAGTATCCAGTCTTACATTTAGGTCTTTAATCCATTTTGAGTTTATTTTTGTGTATGATGTTAGAGAACATTCTAATTTCATTTTTTTACATGTAGCTGTCCAGTTTTTCCAGCACCACTTTTTGAAGAGGCTATCTTTTCTCAATTGTATAGTCTTGCCTCTTCTGTCATAGATTAATTGACCATATGGGTGTGGGTTTATTTCTGGGCTTTCTATCCTGCTCCATTGATCTGTATTTCTGTTTTTGTGCCAGTACCTTACTGTACAATATGGTATCACCTCACACCAGTCAGAATGGCCAACATCAAAAAATCTACAAATAATAAATTCTGGAGAGGGTGTGGAGAAAAAGAAACCCCCATATATATATATATATTTTAAAACTGAATCACTTTGCTGTGCACCTGAAACTAACACAAATCTGTAAATCAACGATATTTCAATAAAAATAAAAAATAAAATGTTGAAACTTTTAAATATAATAATGAGCAACTATTGATTTTATATATATATATTAAATTTTATAATACATCCTTTTTTAAAAAAATATTTTATATTAGAGCATATTTGATTAATAATGTGTTAGTTTCATGTGTATAGTAAAGTGATTCAGTTATACATATATATGTATCTATACTTTTTCAAATTCTTTTTATAATAACTCCTTAAACACAAATTCACTAAATAATGATGTCAGTGAAGCTTATTATTTATCAACATATGACACAACAATAAAATGGTAGCAGTCATATTGCAACTTCAATTTTTTGTTTCCTTTTAAATGTTAATTCAATATAATAAAACGTTTCCCAAATTCCTACATTGTTATTTTATACAAATAGCTGATAATGATCTTATTAGTTTATAATAGGGGAAGTATTTTTGCCCTTTTCTCCTCCCTCTTTTTCTTCCTTTTTTCTCTTCATTCCTCTCTCCTTTTTTGTCCTGCCTTTCCTTCTTTTCTACATTTTTTCCTTCTTTCCTTCTTTGTCCTGCTTGTCTTACTTTTCTACATTTTTCCTTCTTTCCTTCTTTGTGTCCTTCCTCTCTGTAGCCAGTAAACATTTACTGAGCATCTACAAAATACCTTACAATGTGCTAGATGCAAGATGGGGATGGGGCATATGGGAGACACAAAAGAAACAAAAGGATATCAATGGAAAATGCCAAATTAAAGGATATTAAAAACTATTTGAGAGAAAGAAATAATCATTGAAAAGACCACTCACTCTCCATTTCTACATCAGAAAATCAGAATCTCAGGTTACCACTACAGGAAGATGGTATCATCCTCAAATATAGGAAGTAATTTAAAAGTCTATTTTGGACACAGTAAGTATTATACACTTAGCTTACTTATTTTGAAAGTGATTTTTTTAACCTTTCCAGAAGTCTCTGCATTTATTAAATACTGAATACATGGAATGCCACTCGTCAGGTGATTTGGCAAATTGAGTACACTGAAACAATTTTCAGGACTATTTCTATTTCAGTTATCTATGAGTATTGACATGTCCCCTCCATATGCAAGGCAAACATCTCACCTCACTGCATTCTAGGCATATGCAGCCCAAAGGGTCTTACCAAGTCCAGTGCATAATTAGGGAAGAGCACACCATGCATTTCAATATAATGAAGTCATAACCCTAAAGACATTTACAAAGGAAGTTCTATAGCTCAGAGCAGCAGTAAAATAAGCACTACAATAAGCATGCATTTTTATGAGACTATTTATTCCTTTAACTCATTTACACATTAAAAACAAAAGTACTTAGTATTACAATTGTCACCATCTCCTTAGGTTAAAACAATGATTAACTGTGAGATCCGCGGTCATTTTGAGAAAAAACAAACAAACAAAGATTCAAACACCAAGTGAATCACTCTTCTTTTAAAGTTCCAAGGCCCTTGTATTATAGATCCCAATGAATATCTATAATTCCACTGTAGAGATAGATTGAAAAATTATACATGTTTTCTGTTCTTCCTTGGTTATTTTAAGAGTATATGAGAGTGGAGAAGGTGGTACCTCCACGCAATGTTAAGTACCAGAACAAAATCCTCATCTGAATCAGAGAAGAATATAGGCAACATGGAAACATATTTGAAGCTTGTCTTCTTAGCTTTCTTTGCTCTTTTCTTCTGTCCATACCTTATTACTATACTTCCTAAACATACCTTTATATGAGAAAGTTTTCTACTGTCTTCTTTCTGTATCTAAAATAATTCATTCAAGTTGATCCTAACTCTGATGTATGAGATAGAATGTTTTCCTTTCAGGGTAATTTGTTGTTTAATAGAACAGTTGGTATTGTGCAGAGAATTTTGGAGGGAATGTGAATTATGTTCTGTCTTTGTCACTAAATTGCTTTATGGATCTGGATAAGGCCCCACCCACCTATGTATTTTTGAACGAGATTGGTTATTTTCAATGGAGGTTGTCATGCCTTAATGATGGGAGGAGTATATAACAATGTGAGTGGAGGTAGTTTTCAAAAATCATACAGAGAACCTTATTTTTAGTTTTTTAAGGAACTTCCATACTGTTCTCCCTATGGCTACACCAATTTACAGTCCCACCAACAGTGTAGGAAGGCTCCTTTTTCTCCACACCCTCTCCAGTCCAGTAGACGTTTTAATGATGGCCATTTTGACCTGTGTGAGGTGATAACTCGTAGTTTTGCTTTGCATTTCTCTAATACTTAGTGATGTTGAGCATCTTCTCATATGTCTTTTGGCCATCTGTATGTCTTCTTTGGAGAAATGTCTATTTAGCTGGGAGTACGTCATTAACAGATACACACTGCCATATATAAAATAGATAAACAATAAAGATTTATTGTATATCACAGGGAATCTTGTAATAAACCATAATGGAAAAGAATTAAAAAATGAATATATATATTTATGTATATATGTGTGTGTGTATATATATATATATATATATATATCTGAATCACTTTGCTGTACACCTGAAGCTAACACAACATTGTAACTCAACTATATTTCAATAATTTGTTTAAAAAGCCAAAAAAATTATACAGTTAATCTGAAACATCTCCACCCCTGGGATTTTCTTCCCTCTACATGTATACTTTCCCAGAGGAGAATCACTAGACTTGAAGATCTTGAAGGCATTTTTGCCACTAAATACAGGATGGATAATGTATACTGAGACTCATATTTTTGTGTCTCACTCAAGTGCTGATTTGTGACTCAAGAAAAATGTAGAAATACATATAAGAGTGATATTTCTGTAGGGAAAGTATTGAGTCTGCTTTGATGTATGAAAAGCACGTTTTTCAATGTATATGTTAACTATTTATTCAATTTATTAACAATAAAAATTAAAAATATTCATTATCAGTAACAAAATGCTTATCACATTTCTCACAAATCAGTGAGACAAACCAGTGAATACTAAAAACAAAAACAAAAACGCTGCTGCTCCTTAAGGTGTGTGATTCTAAAATTCTATTAATCTCTAGTGGTGAAAATTTCAAGTTCTAGAACAGATGAAATATTTGGGAATAAAGAGTTGTTCTGGTGTATTCTAAAGCGCTCTACACTGGCACCCCTTAATTGATGCTTGCATGAATTTTTTGTGGCCGATTGGGAATAAATGAATACAAGTATATATTTTACGATCTACATACTGATGGCTCTTCTTTCCTAGGTTTAAATTACACATCTCTCATTTACTATTTTTGTTATTCTGTGCAAATCTCTTTACCTCCCTTAACCCCAGTTTTTTCATGGAAGTAATATGAGGATGATGATGTCTATCTCATACAGAGTTATTGTGAATATTAAATTAGATAATGTATTACTGCTTGCTTCATAGACTCTTGCTCAATCTGAGGAGTTACATCGAAGAAATTGTGAGAGCTCGGCAAGTAGACTATAAGCGCTGGATATCTATGCCACTGAGGTAAGCACTTAGTATATCTAGCTGGGACCAGAAAGTGTCATCATTTTAGGTTGTGCCAATATAGATGTCAGGATTGACAAGAAACAATAGTAGATCTCAATATAATTAATGTTTAAATGAAATAGTTCTAAGTCAGATATATTTTCTAGTAGTTCTCAACCCAAGTTGATATTAAAATCACTTGGAGGTGCTTTTACAAAATGTTCATTATGGCCCAATCCAGACCAATTGAATCAGAATCCCTGGGAACTGGTACCCTGAGCAACAATATTTTCTTTAAGTCTCCTTGAGAAAATCTTATATGCAACCAGGATTGAGAGCCACTGCACTTAAATAATTCTGCAAAGTTTTCAAAGTTGCCTCTTCACCTAGGTCCCCAGTGTTCTTCTTTTTCAGGTTTTTCAGGTCCCCTCATAAAGAATCAACTCGACTAATTCAGAATGAAGAGGCTTAGGAATGAATTTCAGTGAATTTTCTAGCACTATAAGATCAGCGTTTGAGGTCTATCTTGGCATAGCCCTGATGCACTGCACACTAGACTTTTGGAACTATGCGACTTTCCTGGTGCTCCTTAAATCTTGTTATCTTGATGAATCACTGTCTTCTCTGTCCATGTTTAAGAATTCGGACTATAAGACAAAAAGATGTCAAGCCTCACTGGGTTTCCCTGATGGAGAGAAGGTGATTCCCTGCCTCTCAGTTGTTCTCTCTGGGGACAGCTGCAGCATTCTAATTGCACTCTATATGGTATTTGGGCAGCATTGGTCCAGGGCTGTGGCATAGAGTAGCTCTGCCACTAGATCCTGAATGATGAGGAATGCAAAGTCACAACTGTTGCTTTCTAAACAAGGTTTTTTGGTTTTTGTTTCTGTTTTTTACTCATTTGTTGGAATCAAGGAAAATGTAATCTCTAGTTTTTGTTTTTAAGAGCACCCTAATCTGATATTATGGTAGATTGAGAGCAAAAAATGGCTCACTTCTCCAGACTTCCCTATATTCATGCTCTTGGCAATTGATTTTGCCCTAGTTATCCTCCCTCACGTGGTGGAATCAAGCTCTCCATTCATTTAATCTGGACTGACCTTCTGACTTGCTTTGGTCAACAGAATGAAACAGATACAAGAATGTGTCAATTCAGCTCCTAGGCTCTTTGTACACTTCTGTTCTCTATCTTGAAACCCTGACTTTTCATGACAATGTACCCAGGATAGTCTGAGAGACATTGATAGGCCATGTGAAGGAGTCCTAGATATGGACCAAAGTGACCTGCAAGATGACTGAAGACACATGATCAGAGCCAACTGAGATCACCCAAATATTTCCCTGATCAGTAGAGCTGCCTAGCCAATCTGCAGACTAATGAAAATTATTACTTCTTAATAATTATTACTGTTTAATAAAAGTAAAATTATTACTATTGATAAATTAAACATTTATTACATGCTTGTTGCTTTAAACCATTAAGTTTGGGGATGGTTTGTTATGCAGTAATAGCTAACTGATACAGTGGAAGTACACAACCCCTGAGGGGATTGTTTTATTTCCAATTCTCTCTTCCGTTGGTGCCAGAAATGGACACTTAAATTAAATTTTGTCTTTATTACTCTTTGTGAGTCACTTAAAAATGATCAGAATTATAAACTGAAATTTATTTACTTGCCTGCATGATCCATTATAATTAGTTCCATGAAAAAAAAAGGAATCCACTTTGTACACTACTGGATCTCTATAGTACTTGGCACATAATAGATGCTCAATATATCTTTGAATGTGTGAATGAGTAAATAGATGCCGTAACAAGTATCTGAAAACAGAAGTGGCAGAAGAGATTAGTAATGCTCAGAATGAAAGATAGAAGACTTGGGAAGAGTGTAATAACTTCCTGAAAATATTTTCCAGATTTCCACAGGAAAACTCATGTCAGCTCTTGGTAGCAAGGAGTTAATAAGTAGTAAGCTCCTCATTACTTAGGTCTATCAAGCAGAAGCTAAGAGATCATCCATTAGAGCTCCTGTGGAATGTCTTCATTGGATTGCAGGTTCAACTTCAAAGGATCCTTCCCACTTGATGGTGCTGAAAATACTAACTATAGAATTCCTAACAGTCCTCTGTTAGGAATACCATAGTTAGTACCTAATGTTTGAATGAAAATGTGTGGAAGACATTTTTGCCTTTCTGGCTGCAGTATTATGAGAAGCAGTCCAACGCAGGAGGATGAAGCCCAACAAGCTTTGGCATAAGACAAATCTGGGCTCAATTTCTGGCTGTCCTACTTAAAAAAATAACTTAGACAATTTATTTAAGAAATCAGAAATCAGTTGTTACATCTATAAAATGGGAATGATAGAAATGGCACTTAGGACAAAGGATTATTAAATGGATAAAGCATTATTCTCAACAAATAATAAAAGCTCAGCCAATATTAGCTACAAACGCTACTATTATATGTATTTTGATTATCATCGTAACCTGAGTATTGAGGAAGATCAAGAAAAGGTGAGAGCCATTGGAGCATCTATTTTCCAATTTGGTGTAAATTGTATCTATATAAAGGCACTTGTACATGCCTTTGTGAACTTGATTGTGCATCAGGTTCCCTTGAATACCTTAGAGTTTATCATGTTTCTTATGAGAATGAAACTGGTATGAAGAGTGGCTGCCATAGTAGGCTGGAAAGTTTCCATGGGAATCTCTCTTAGCTTCATCAGAGGAGAGTATGTTTTGCTCATTGATTGTGAGACAGGGATTCTCAGCTTATGTTTACCTGGGTTACATAGAAGTCATGTGATAATTTTGGTCAATAGTGACTACTCTTGTATCGTTAGAACCTAGAGCATTTGAGGACAAGTGATCACAGGCAGACAAATCACCTGAACCACTTTCCTAGGTTCTATGTACAATAGACTGACATTGTTTTTTTTTGTTTTGTTTTGTTTTTTACCTAGAAAACTTACAGTGAGATTTCTGGCCTCCACTCACCCTCAGCTCTGCATAAGGAAAAATGATATAGTAAAATATGTTAAGCAGAAATGTCTCTTTACCAAGACACATTATATTTCCCCTTTTTTCTCTCATATCAACTATTCTATCTATAGACAGCATCTCTTACTCCTGCAACATTTCCACTTTACCTTACTTTCAGCATATTGGAAGCAATTCCTTAAAAAGATTTTAAAAAAACACAGATTTCCAGTGTAAATACTAGCATTATACTAGGAGGCTTTGCTGAGACCTAACTTCTCAAAACTGTAGATCATGGGTCTATCAGAGATGAAAGGGACCTGAGAGATTTTCTTCAGGGAGCTCGAGGTATCATAACTGCAGGAAGATGGTGGAGTGTGACACAAGACGAGTGGTGTAGATAACTGGATAATATATATCTCACCAAATAGCATTCAATTCATTTGTCTAAAAACACTGTAAGGCCAAGTAAAATGCTTCTAAAGTCTAGATTCCACTTTCTTGACCTTGACTTATGGTCCCACAAAGCCCAAATGAAAGTATCTCTAATATTGCAATCCTAGAGCCTCTGACAAGTAGAGTTAGGATAACTTGGGACTAAAGGACCAGTTGGAATCCCTTCAGAGACTCCTCAAGATTTTACCAATAGCCCTGGAAATCATATTCCGATGATTGTCTTGGAGATCATCTTAGTTAGATCATGCCTAAATACACTTTTCTAAGGGACTTCCTTAATACCCCTTTCTTGCCACTTGCAAATTCACTGCTGGTTCCCACCACTACCCCCAAATGGATTGCAATTATTCATCTGGATTGCAGAGCTGTAATATGATATTCTTCAGGGAGGTGACTGACGTCAGCTGGGCCTCCAGCTACTCCTTTCAGAATCATGCCCTTTGGAGCTCTAATTTGAATGAACTGTCAGGGACTTGTTTCTCAGTGATGCTCAGATGAACTACCCCTTGACCTCTCTGAGCCCTGATTAGCCTTCCTGTGTGGATGTGTAGCAGACAGAAGAGGAGATTAAGGATGAAATACTTACTTTAATTTTGCTTTGGGTAAGACAGCAGTCAGAGTCATTATCTTCTATCATGCAGAAATGCACATTTCTCATTATGCCTGAGTCTTTAAAAACAGGGCTAAGGATAGCAGAACAATTAAAATTCAAGGAGGAATCATGAAATTGAACTGGGATTCTGTACGTCATTTAATGCCTCTAACAAGGACCAAATTCCAGGAATGATAGAAAAGTCCTGATGATCATTATACGCCTGGAGACAAGGCTAGTTACAAATTGGCATTTTGTCTGACTTGGGGCCACAGAAATCTCTAAACTGTTTTGTAATGATCTTGCTTCCATCTTACCAAACTACACCTGTCAGTCAACATGAATTCACTTCATTCCTATGGCATACCCTGTCCTGAGTTTAGTGGTGGAGAGAACACCAGACAGAAAAGATAAAATTGTCACTATTGTGAAGGTCATATCTAGGGAGGGAGAAAAGAGCAATGCATATGGAAAGGTAATTTTTACTCCTACTCTAATGGAGTTCTACATTTGACAATGCTTCTACTTATGCATAGCTTTACTAGATTTTCCAGAGACCCTAGGGTGGGACATGTACTAATTTAGTGATGCATGGTATAGAGGAATGCTATAGAGGAATCTGTTACAGTGGTGTTTCCAGATCTCTTCGAAGAATTTGCTCTACTATAGAAAACTCAAAAGAGAGCTAGTGTGACAAAGTCAGTGCTGGTAATGCTTGATGTAAAATCTGGTCAACTGTGTGCTTTTCCACCAGGCCTGAGTACAGCTGGACTAGCTGGCAATCTATACAGAAAGGGATGGGCTCAGGAATATCTATATGATAGTTGCATTCCCACACTCCCCACTGATGATCCTATTACAAAAATGTGTCAATAGGTGATTATTAGTTTTAGGGCTATATTTTCCCTGTGTAAGCACTGGCTAAAATAAAACTATAAAAGGGATGAATGTTCACACACTTCAGGAAGAAACTGAGTTTTGCCTTCTAGATATAGAAGGGTCACTTTATTATTGATAAGATTCAGCTTTGCACACAAGTTCATTTGATGGTTAGGTATTTGGCCTGATTGGAGATAGAAAAGAAGGCACTTTTCATCCCTAAATCCTTGAAAGGTTAAGACTAACAAGTCTTCCTCTCTATTCTTTTTGTAACATTTTGACCCTCCTGTGTTTAAGTTTTTCCCATTACTAAACTCAGGATAGTTTAGTAATGGTAGGAGTGCAGTGAATCCATGTTGTTTGACTAATGTAGCTCAATGGAATGCAAGTGAGAACATTACAGATCAGTGTAAAAAGGTTTGTTGCCCCAAGTCAGACAAAATGCCAATTAGTTTCTAGCTGTGTCTCCGGGTTGATGTTGAACATCAGAAAATTTTTTATTATTCCTGGGATTTAATCTTGGTTAAAGGCATTAATTAACATTCAAAGGTGAATTTAGCTGTCTTTTATTTAAATATTTCACAGGCTGGCAGAGGAGAAAGATATTGAAATAATTACAACTTAATCAATCTGATAGTTTTATCAAAAGTCATAAACAAATACCCTCCAGGACCAGGCAGGTAAGGTAAGCTAACTAGTAATAGAATGATAGGGAGTTGTGGGGATTGTGATAAAACATAAATGAACTTGTCCTACCTGAAAACTTAAAATTTACAATTATTTTAATATACCCTAACTACCAATATCTTGTTTGTCACCTGCCTAGGGTATCAGGATTCTACCTCCCTGGAAGAAAATAGGCTGTAAACGCTACGGGCAGAGTTGCCTATGCAGACAAGTAAAACTGTTGTTAGCTGCACTAAGCCCAATTAAACTGTTTGTAAGAAATGCATGTATTTACAATAGAATGTGAAAAATATCATGAAAATAGTATGTAGCTAAAATTATGTTTTCAAAGAATATTTAATGACATGTGGAAATTCTTACAAGATAAAGATCGAAAAGGTTCTGATAAAACTCTCTCTCTCTCTCTCTATCTCTATCTATCTATCTATCTATCTATCTATCTATCTATTACAATCCCAATACATGGACACACTCATGGAAACTAAAAGACTAAGAAAATATACTAAAATATTTGCATTCGTTTATTGTAGGTGGCAAGTTAGCTAACTTTACTTATATTCTTCTGTATATTTTTAACAGGTCTGCAATAAAATATATTGTTTTAATCAGAAAAAGTCATAATTATATTGTACTGGGCATGCTAAACCTGAAAAATAAATAAAGGTATTTCAATAAAAGTAGGGTAAAAGAATACATGGTACGGAAAGGGGAATCCTCTCACTTCCAAAGACATATCACCTAGGCAAATGCATAGAGACAAGGCTACTTCTGTTTCAATTGTGAGTCTGCTCTAAGTGACTTACGCTAAAATGTATGACAACTAGCAGAACCTAAACCCAGTTTTATTATCAAAGATTGTAAACTATTTTTTTTAAGATTTGCCAAGGTTCTCCCTTCTTTGTGTACTGGTACACCTTGCCTCTAGTAATAAGTATATTCCTGATGATATATGTGTGTGTATGCATTGTAGACTGTCCTGCAGGAATAGAACTTTCTTTAATTGAGCACCTACTATATAGAAGATACTGTGCTATGTGTTTTTGAAACATAGTTTCACTTAATCTATACAACATGTCAGAAAATTAGGTACAGTGTTTCATATTTTACAGGTGACAAAAATGAAACTCAATGAACTTAAATTATTTGCTCAAGGTTGTTTATATAGTTCAAGAGTAGCAGAGCTGAATCTCAAATTCACCACATTCTGGCCATGATCAGTTTTTCTTCCACTATGCACATGTGGCCTAATGTTTTCTACCCAACTTCTGAATCTTGGTTTCTTTACCTTTAATATGAAGAAATGACAAGATAAAATCACGGAACTCTTTCAGTTCTGACATTTTATGAATTAGTAATTACAACCAATCTCATAGATCTGTTATGAGGATTCTGTACAAGTACCTTTAAAAATGAGAAAAGTATGATACAAAGTCAAGGTGTTATTTTATTAAATCAAATCCCATTTTCCCATCAACTCACATTAAAATTTCAGAGCTGCTTTATCATTACAGCTGACAGGTCTTCAACAGACAGTTGCTCCTAAAGTGTTTGCTCTACGTTTCTCCTGCTCCAGATAAGTGCTAATGCTCTGTGTGTGGGGATGTGTGTGTACTGAGATCTGAGGGACTTTTTAGAAAATTGAACAATTTTTTTGTAATGTGAATAGTCAGCATCTAATTGAATTTTCATATATGACTCATTTTTGTAGTGTCAGTTGTTTTTCTAAATATGACCTGCTCAAAGTAGCATGGCATACAAATGGAGAAATCAACCTGAAGTAAATGAAATGTTACTTCACTTTTTCAAGACTCTTTAAGATGTCTTTAAAGCAGGGGTCCCCAACCCCTGGCCTGTGGACCAGTACCCGTTCGTGACCTGTTAGGAACCAGGCTGCGCAGCAGGAGGTGAGTGTCAGGTAAGCTGTCCCCATCACTCACATTACTGTCTGAACAATTCCCCCCCGCACACACACCCACACCACCCACAGTGAAAAAATTGTCTTCCACGAAACTCGTCCTTGGTGCCAAAATGGTTGGGGACTGCTGCTTTGAAGTATTATTATTAGCCTAGTACTATAAGGAATCTGCATTCACTTTGTACTTCTGTCTGGAATTTGAAGCAGATTTTCAAGAATTAATTAAAAAGGAATATTCTTTCCATAGCTATTTCTTACCCTTCCCCAATTTAGCCTCCCCACAATGTTAACCAAATTGTAGAATACCAAAACCTTTCACTCTTGAATTTCTTGTGCTAATTGGGTACAGAATGCTTTCTTGCCTGTGTAAATGGCTTACATATTCAATCTCCAATTCAGCAGGTTTAAATTAAAGAACACATACAAAAATATAAGGAGAGGGTCTTCTGCATTGTGGGTTATATTTCTTACCCTTCAAAAATATATACATTTAAATATATATATACACAATGTATACTTATATATTCATATGTGTAAATTATATATATGTATGCATTATAAACATATATATATATTCCATGTATTTGGAATAACCATATTTTACATCCTTTGGGAGGGGGGAGAGGTAGGGGGTGCTTTTATGGACATTCTAGGAAAATGAATTTGATGTGCTCATATATTTAAATCATGTAACAATGTTTATTGTGACAGAATTTTGAAAAACCAAAGAAACATCCTGCCAAGAAGTTTCAACATGAGCAGTTGGAAATAAGTACCCTCTGAAATAAATACTAGTTCAAAAGATAGGATGGCTGTAGCACATGTTTTTTGTTAAATTGATATGGACTTGATTAATGATATTTCAGGTATGTTTAAATTGTGTATTGAGATGATGTTATCTTCTGTTTGTGTTTTAAATCAGCAACTTTACAATTTTACACAAGCTAGATTTTTTTTAAAAATTTCACTTTGTTTTAGTCTGCTGCTAGAAGTAATTTAAATAGTTTAGAATAAATAAATTTAGGAGTAAATAATTATATTCCTAGAAGTAAATACAATTGACTGAAACATGTTTAGGATTTAGGATAATACATTTTTCTAACCTGTTGATCCATACTGACAATGTTTTTAAGAAAAGTAATGGGTTGTCCTAATAAAAGCCTCTGTTACTCTTACATGGATTTTTCTCTCTGCTAACATCTGAAAATTTTGTTATTTTCATATAAGGAATGTTCAAATTTACTAACATTTGTCTTGAGGGCCAAGAATGGAAGTCCCTCTTCTTTTGGCCATTGTGTAAACTGTTTGACATCATTTATATTCATAAAATTAAAGTATTGTCAAATGAGAGGGCTTCATTCAAATTCATATTAAAAGCATCCAACATGTTCAAAATTATAGGGTCTATAGTCAGAAATACCAACTGAGGGTAAACATAACCAAGCTGGATTCCTTGGGAAACAAGTCAGAAAAGAGTCATTTGTGTATTGGCAAGGTATTATTGTTTGTCTCACCACAACTACTCAGAGGGACTTTTATGGCTCTATTCCATCTAAAGTCACTACAACCTACCAAAAAAGCAAATAAAAAGTAAATAGATAAGTAAAAATAAAAGTATTTAACATACCTGGATATTTGCATTTATTTAATTTCATGTTTTCCATTTGTCTTAATTGTATATACAATTCTTTGGTCTAATGAATTGGTGGAACACCACCATAGAAAGTAAGAATTGTGTTTGTTTTGTGCAGCACTCTTTAGATTAACTATATAGTAACTACTTTATGTTTTAGTTCCTCTCACAGCTGAACAGTGTAGTTGTTTTTTTAAATGAGTGTAGTACATTTCAGTAGAAGTCATGGAACCACAGGCAAATGTTTCCCTAGCCATGTTGTGTTAATCATGATTATACCATAATTCTGTTACCATCACATTTTTAACTGTAGCAATTGTATTACAAATTGTATTATAAGTAAAAAAAAAGTAAATAAATAGAAAATACTATGCCAAAAGAATAAACATATTCATTATTTTGATTTGTTTCAATATTAACTAATTTTAAAAAATAATTGATTCTTTTTAAGAGAGGAAGCCTGACCAATCTCCCTTGGATTACAAAATACAGCCCAATCACTACTTTAGGATATAAATTGAAGATGCTCTATAATAAAGAGAGCTGAGAATTCACCTGGGTAGCTTTGTGGCCTCAAAGCTGCTTCACTGCTTACAGGGATATTCATTTAGGTGAGACCCACACCTGGTAGTAATGATGAAAATGTGCTGGAATGTTTAAGATCCCATCATGTTGATATTCTTAGGACAAGTGTGCAACATACCTTGAGACTGAGGATAAAAGAATTGCTACTTTTGGGTTCCAGGTGTAAAGCAGGAGATTTATGATACTCTATTGATTATAAATTCCTTTAAGGCCTAGAATCCTTATAGCAATTCACCAGAAGGACCTAACAACACAGCAATATTTTACAAGGGCAACTGACATATAATAAAACTTTGTTTCTGAGGGCATTAACTGTAAAGATAATCATACTTAATAACTGACATGCCATGCTTGTGTTTGGGGATCAGGCTAAATGGCTGCTTCTCTGCTTCATGTTCTCTGAATCTTCCTACTTTTGCAGTAGCTTCCATAATTTTTATTAGAAATAAAAGAGAGGTGACCCATTATTTTAATTCATCTGCTATACCCCTCCTTCTCTCTTAAGGTAAATATATGTGTCATAAACACATAAAACATGCATACTCATAGCCCAGTAGACTATGCTTTTCAAGATGTATAAGCGCAATTTATCTGTTTATATTCTGAATTTGGTGGAGAAAAGCTTCCACCTCCAGATAAATATAAGTTCAATTTTCTTGGATTCTAAGTAGAATATTATGTTGCATTTACAAAACAACTAGGGAAATGTCTTCTGACCTCAACACTGCTATTACTTTTATTATACCATCAGATCTCATAAATGAACTGAAGAGTGTATTCATTCAATGGTTACTATGTCTGCTATAAATGAATCACAAATTTTAAGAGAGAATACAGAATTCTAAAAATGTAATGATCATAGCAATACTTTTAACAACTCCGCCTCCCTCCCTTTGCTCAGGTAACTTCAACCATCTAAAATCTCTTTTTATCTATCTTCCCTATGCAAATTCTACCCATCGTTCAAGAAAATCTCAAAATCTATTTATCCTTTGAATATTTATGGCTCTTTCACTTTAAAATACTCTCTCTTTTAAATAAATATTGTCTATATAATGAGTTATGTACTACCTTATCACATCTCTATTGCTATCTTGAACTACTGATGCAAATTCTGAGTTATGTAAAATTTTACTAGTTTGTCTTCTGTCCCCATTAAGCTGTAAATTCTTTTTTTTTCTTCTTGTAGGAAAGAGGTCTATTATTTACTTATGAATTTTACTAGTGACATTTTAACATTTAAGGAATGCATACTCTGTGCCAGATACTTTTTTGGGGGTTTTCCATGAATTATCTCATGTTCAAATTAAAAATGCTTAGCCTAGTGTATGAAGTTCTTATACTTAGATATCATAGGAAGTATTAGATACTATACCACTAAAGAATGGTGTTTAAGAGTTAGCATTTTAAGTCAGACATTCATAAGAACAAATTCTGGCTCTGTTGTTTATTTGATCAAGTAATTTATACATATTTACTGGTATATTAAATTATGTAATGTATATAAAGAGATCAGCAGGTTAACAAAAATATTTTGTGGGCTTAAAAAGTAGTAGCTGCTTACTAAAATAACAATTTTTGGAGGAGCTTCAAGATGGAGGAAGAGTAGGATGTGGAGATCAACTTCCTCCCCACAGATACATCAGAAATACATCTACAGGTGGAAAAACTCCTATAGAACACCTACTGAACGCTGGCAGAAGACCTCAGACCTCCCAAAAGGCAAGAAACTCCCCACGTACCTGGGTAGGGCAAAATAAAAAAGAAAAAACACAGACAAAATAATAGGTATGGGACCTGCACCAGTGGGAGGGAGCTGTGAAGGAAGAAATGTTTCCACATACTAGGAAGCCCCTTCTTGTGGAGAGACTGTGGGTGGCGGAGGGGGTAAGCTGTGGAGCCATGGAGGAGAGCCCAGCAACAGCGGTGCAGAGGGCAAAGCAGAGAGATTCCTGCACAGAGGATCGGTGCCAACCAGCACTCACCAGCCCGAGAGGATTGTCTGCTCACCCGCCGGAAAAGCTGTGGCATGGGAGCTGAGGCTCTGGCTTTGGAGTTCAGATTGCAGGGAGAGGACTGGAGTTGGCTGTGTTAACACAGCCTGAAGGGAGCTAAGGCACCACAGCTAGCCAGGAGGGAGTCTGGGAAAATGTCTGGAACTGCCGAAGAGACAAGAGACTTTTTCTTACCTCTTTGGTTCTTGGTGTGTGAGGAGAGGGGATTAAGAGTGCCACTTAAACGAACTCCAGAGAAGGGTGGCAGCCACGGCTATCAGCGTGGACCCGAGACGGGCATGAGATGCTAAGGCTGCTGCTACAGTGACCAAGAAGCCTGTGTGCAAGCACAGGTCACTATCCACACCTCCCCTCCCGGGAGCCTGAGCAGCCCACCGCTGCCACAGTCTCGTGATCCAGGGACAACTTCCCCAGGAGAACACACAGCACGCCTCAGGCTGGTGCAACGTCACACCAGGCTCTGCCACTGCAGGCTCGTCCCACAATCTATGCCACTCCGTCCCACAGCCTGAGTGAGCCATAACCACTGAATCAGCTGCTCCTTTCATCCTGTCCCATCTGAGCAAAGAACATATGCCCTCAGATGACCTACATGCAGAGGCAGGGCCAAATCCAAAGCTGAATCACAGGAGATGTGCAAGCAAAGAAGAGAAAGGGAAATCTCTCTCTCAGCAGCCTCAGGAACAAAGGATTAAATCTCCACAGTCAACTTGATGTACACTGCATCTGTGGAATACCTGAATAGACAACAAATCATCTCAAATTGGGGAGGTGGACTTTAGGAGTAACGATATATATATATATATTTTTTCCCTTTTTCTCTTTTTGTAAGTGTGTATGCGTATGCTTCTGTGTCTAATTTTGTCTGTATAGCTTTGCTTTTACCATTTGTCTTATGGTTCTATTAGTCATTTTCTTTTTTCTTTAGTAGGGTTCTCAGCACTTTTTATCATTGGTGAATTTGATTTTTGGTTTCGTGGTTTTCTTCTTTCTTTCTTTATCTTTGTTAAATTACTTTAAACTTTTTTCTTTAATAATTATTTTTGTTTTTTATTTAATAACTATTTATTTTATTTATTTTATCATTTTCTTTCTTTCTTCCCTTTTTTTTCTCCCTTTTATTCTGAGCCTTGTGGATGACAGGGCAATGGTGTTCCTACCAGGTGTCAGGGCTGTGCCTCTGAGGTGGGAGAGCCAAGTTCAGGACATTAGTCAACCACAGACTGCCCAGCTCCAAGTAATATCAAATGGTGAAAACCTCCCAAAGATCTCCATCTGAACGCCAAGACCCAGCTCCACTCAATGATCAGCAAGATAAAGGGCTGGATACCAAATGCCAAACAACTAGCAATACAGGAAAACAACACCACACATTAGCAGAGAGGCTTCCTAAAATCATAATAAGGTCACAGACACCCCAAACACACCACCAGATGTGGATAGACCCACCAGAAAGAAAAGAACCAGCCTCATACACCAGAATACAGGCATCAGTCCACTCCACCAGGAAGCCTACACAACTTACTGAACTAACCTGAGCTACAGGGAGCAGACACCAAAAACAATGAGAAGTATGAACCTGCAACCTGTGAAAAGGAGATCCCAAGCACAGTAAGTTAAGCAAAATTAGAAGACAAAGAAACACACAGCAGATGAAGAAGCAAGGAAAAAACCCACCAGACCTAACAAATGAAAAGGAAATAGGTAGTCTACTTGAAAAAGAATTCAGAACAATGATAGTAAAGATGACACAAAATCTTGGAAATTCAATGTAGAAAATACAAGAAACATTTAACAAGGACCTAGAAGAACTAAGGAGTATACAAACAATCATGAACAACACAATAAATGAAATGAAAAACTCTCTAGAAGGGATCAATAGCAGAATAACTGAGGCAGAAGGACGGATAAGTGACCTGGAAGATAAAAAAAAGTGGAAACTGTGGAAGAGCAGAATAAAGAAAAAACAATTAAAAGAATTGAGGACAGTTTCAGAGACCTCTGGGACAATATTAAACACAAAAACATTCAAATTATAAGGGTCACAGAAGAAGAAGAGAAAAAGAAAGGGACTGAGAAAATATTTGAAAGGATTATAGTTGAAAACTTCCGTAATATGGGAAAGAAAATAGTTATTCAAGTCCAGGAAGCACAGAGTCCTATACAGGATAAATCCAAGGAGAAACACACCAACACACATATTATTCAAACTATCAAAAATTAAATACAAAGACAAAATATTAAAACCAGCAAGGGAAAAACAACAAATAACATAAAAGGGAATACCCATAATGTTAACAGCTGATCTTTCAGCAAGATCTCTGCAAGCCAGAAGGGAGTGGCAGGACATATTGAAAGTGATGAAAGAGAAAAACTTACAACCAAGATTACTCTATCCAGCAAGGACCTCATGCAGATTTGACAGAGATATTAAAACCTTTACAGACAAGCAAAAACTAAGAGAATTCAGCACCACTAAACCAGCTTTACAGCAAGTGCTAAAGGAACTTCTCTAGGCAGGGAACACAAGAGAAGGAAATGACCTACAATAACAAACCAAGAAAAATTAAGAAAATGGTAATAGGAACATACATATCGATAATTACCTTAAATGTAAATGGATTAAATGTTTCAACCAAAAGACATAGACTGGCTGAATGGATACAAAAACAAGACCTGTATATATGTTGTATACAAGAGACACAATTCAGACCCAGGGACACATACACACTGAAAGTGAGGGGATGGAAAAAGATATTCCATACAAATGGAAATCAAAAGAAAGCTGGAGTAGCAATTCTCATATCAGAATAAATATTTTAAAACAAAGACTATTACAAGAGACAAAGAAGGACACTACATAATGATCAAGAGATCAATCCAAGAAGAAGATATAAAATTTGTAAATGTTTATGCACCCAACATAGGAGCACTGCAATATATAAGGCAAATACTAACAACCAAAAAAGGGGAAATCGACAGTAACACAATCATAGTAGGGGACTTTAACACCCCACTTTCACCAATGGCCAGATCATCCAAAATGTAAATAAATAAGGATAAACAACCTTTAAATGATACATTAAATAAGATGGACTTACTTGATATTTATAGGACATTCCATCGAAAAACAACAGAATACACCTTCTTCTCAAGTGCTGAAGGAACATTCTCCAGGATAGATCATATCTTGGGTCACAAATCAAGCCTTGTTAATTTAAGAAAATTGAAATCGTAACAAGCATCTTTTCTGACCACAAGTCTATGAGACGATATATCAATTACAGGAAAAAATCTGTAAGTAAAACAAATGCATGGAGGCTAAACAATACACTACTTAATAACCAAGAGATCAGTGAAGAAATCAAAGAGGAAATCAAAAAATTCCTAGAAACAATTGACAATGGAGACATGACGACCCAAAACCTATGGGATGCAGCAAAAGCAGTTCTAAGAGGGAAGTTTACATCAGTACAATCATACCTTAAGAAACAAGAAACATCTCAAATGTACAACCTAAACTTACCCCTAAAGCAATTAGAGAAAGAAGAACAAAAAACCCCAAAGTTAGCAGAAGGAAAGAATACATAAAGATCAGATCAGAAATAAATGAAAAAGAAATGAAGGAAACAAGAGCAAAGATCAATAATACTAAAAGATGGTGTTTTTTTGTTTTTTTTTTTTTTGTGGTACACGGGCCTCTCACTGTTGTGGCCTCTCCCACTGCGGAGCACAGGCTCCGGACGCACAGGCTCAGCGGCCATGGCTCACGGGCCCAGCCGCTCCGCGGCATGTGGTATCTTCCCGGACCGGGGCACGAACCCGTGTCCCCTGCATCGGCAGGCGGACTCGCAACCACTGCACCACCAGGGAAGCCCAAAGATGGTTCTTTGAGAAGAGAAACAAGACTGATAAACCATTAGCCAGACTCATCAAGAAAAAAAGGGAGAAGACTCAAATCAGTAGAATTAGAAATGAAAAAGGAGAAGTTACAACAGACACCGCAGAAATACAAAGAAACCTAAGAGACTACTACAAGCAACACTATTCCAATAAAATGGACAACTTGGAAGAAATGGAAAAATTCTTAGAAATGCCCAACCTTCCGAGACTGAACCAGGAAGAAATAGAAAATATGAACAGCCCAATCACATGCACTGAAATTAAAACTGTGATTCAAATCTTCCAACCAACAAAACCCCAGGACTGGATGGCTTCACAGGCGAATTCTATCAAACATTTAGAGAAGAAATAACACCTATCCTTCTCAAACTCTTCCAAAATATAGCAAAGGTAGGAACACTCCCAATCTCATTCTACAATTCCACCATCACCCTGATACCAAAACCAGACAAAGATGTCACAAAGAAAGAAAACTACAGGCCAATAGCACTGATGAACATAGATGAAAAATCCTCAATAAATATTAGCAAACAGAATCCAAACACACATTAAAAGGATCATACAACTAGATCAAGTGGGGTTTATCCCAGAAATGCAAGGATTCTTCAATATATGCACATCAATTTATATTATACACCATATTAACAGACTGAAGGAGAAAAACCATATGATCATCTCAATAAATGCAGAGAAAGCTTTTAACAATATTCAACACATACTGATGATAAAAACCCTCCAGAAAGTAGACATAGAGGGAACTTACCTCTAACATAATAAAGGCCATATATGACACAACCTCAGCCAACATCATCCTCAATAGTGAAAAAGTGAAACCTTTTCCCCCAAGATCAGGAACGAAATGTGGGTGCCCACTCTCACCACTATTATTCAACATAGACTTGGAAGTTTTAGGCACAGCAATCAGAGAAGAAAAAGAAAAAAAAGAATCCAAATAGGAAAAGGAGAAGTAAAGCTGTCACTGTTTGCAGATGACATGATACTATACATAGAGAATCCTAAGGATGCTACCAGAAAACTACTAGAGCTAATCAATGAATTTGGTAAAGTAGCAGAATACAAAATTAATGCACAGAAATATCTTGCATTCCTATACATGAATGATGAAGAATTTGTAAGTGAAATTAAGAAAACACTCCCATTTACCACTGCAACAAAAAGAAAAATATACCTAGGAATAAGCCTACCTAAGGAGACAAAAGACCTGTATGCAGAATATTATAAGACACTGATGAAAGAAATTAAAGATGAAACAAATAGATGGAGGGATATACCATGTTCTTGGATTGGAAGCATCAACATTGTGAAAATGACAATACTACCCAAAGCAATCTACACATTCAATGCAATCTCTATCAAATATCAATGGCATTTTTCACAGAACTAGAATAAAATATTTCACAATTTTTATGGAAACACAAAAGACCCGTAATAGCCAAAGCAATCTTGAGAAAGAAAAACGGAGCCGGAGGAATCAGGATCCCTGACTTCAGACTATACTACAAAGCTACGGTAAACAAACAGTATGGTACTGGCCCAAAAACAGAAATATAGATCAATTGCACAGGATAGAAAGTCCAGAGATAAACCCATGCACATTTGGTCACCTTATCTTTCATAAAGGAGGCAAGAATATA
>NC_041234.1:57777420-57784575 GCF_002837175.3 Physeter macrocephalus
TGGTGCTGGGAAAACTGGACAGCTACATGTAAAAGAATGAAATTAGAGCACTCCCTAACACCATACACAAAAATAAACTCAAAATGGATTAAAGACACAAATGTATGGCAAACACTATCAAACTCTTAGTGGAAATCATAGGCAGAACACTCTATGACATAAATCACAGAAAGATCCTTTGTGCCCCACCTCCTAGAGAAATGGAAATAGAAACAAAAACAAACAAATGGGACCTAATGAAACTTAAAATCTTTTGCCTAGCAAAGGAAACCATAAACAAGACGAAATGACAACCCTCAGAATTGGAGAAAATATTTGCAAATGATGCAACTGCAAAGTATTAATGTCGAAAATTTACAAGCAGGTCATGCAGCTCAATATCAAAAAGCAAACCACCCAATCCAAAAATGGGTAGACGAGTTAAATAGACCTTTCTGCAAAGAAGACATACAGATGGCCAAGAGGTACTTGAAAAGCTGCTCAACACCACTAATTATTATAGAAATGCAAATCAAAACTACAATGTGATATCATCTGACACCAGTCAGAATGGCCATCATCAAAAAATTTACAAACAATAAATGCTGGAGAGGATGTGGAGAAAAGGGGACCCTCATACACTGTTGGTGGGAATGTAAATTGATACAGCCAGTATGGAGAACAGTGTGGAGGTTCATTAAAAAACTAAAAATAGAAATACCATAAAAACCATCTATCCCACTACTGGGCATATATCCTGAGAAAACCATAATTCCAAAACAGTCATGTACCACAATATTCATTGCAGCTCTATTTACAATAGCCAGAACATGGATGCAACCTAAGTGTCCATCAACAGATCAATGGATAAAGAAGCTGTGGCACATATATACAATGGAATATTACTGAGCCATAAAAAGAAACAAAATTGAGTTATTTGTAGTGAGGTGGATGGAGCTAGAGTATGTCATACAGAGTGAAGTACATCAGAAAGAGAAAAAAATATATCATATGCTAAGACATATATATGGAATATTTAAAAAAAAAGGTCATGAAAAACCTAGGGGCAATAAAGGAATAATCACCCAGACCTACTAGAGAGTGGACTTGAGGACACGGGCAATGGAAAGGGTGAGCTGGGACAAATTGAGAGAATAGTAGTGTATATATGGAGATATATGCATTACCAAATTTAAAATAGATAGTGGGAAGCAGTTGAATAGCACAGGGAGATCAGCTCAGTGCTTTGTGACCAGCTAAGAGGGTGAGATAGGGAGAGTTTGAGGGAGGAAGACACAAAAGGGCAGAGATACGGGGATTTATGTATATGTATAACTGTTTGTTATAAAGCAGAAACTAACACACCATTGTAAAGCAGTTATACTCCAAGGAAAATGTTTAAACAAATAAAATAACCATTTTTGAGCCAGTGCAAAACTGAGGGCCATCACTCTAATCATCAATTCTCACTTTAAAGGGCAATGGGCTTTTAAGATGGAGATGATTTTCTCAATTCTGAAACACATTATTTTAGTAGTTGCTTGGTGGTGGTAGGGAAATACGCATCCTGAATATCAATTTTTATATACTTGTTTGTCTCTTTCTCATAAAACAACATAGTTGAATATTAAATTATTTGATTCTCTCTCAAGTGGGGCATTTTTGGCATCAGAAATGGTTTTTGAGTTGTATTTTAAAGATGTACAGGGCTTCCCTGGTGGCACAGTGGTTGAGAGTCCGCCTGCCGATGCAGGGGACACGGGTTTGTGCCCCGGTCCGGGAAGATCCCACATGCCGCGGAGCGGCTGGGCCCATGAGCAATGGCTGCTGAGCCTGCGCGTCCGGAGCCTGTGCTCTGCAACGGGAGAGACCACAACAGTGGAGGCCCACGTACCGCAAAATAAATAAATAAATAAATAAAATAAAATAAAAATGTACAGTAGATTTGTAGATACTTCTGCAGTATTATTTCAAATCAACACATTTCCCTACATCACTGAGCACAGGGAACCAGAGAAGAAACGTGCAAGATTCTGAAAGTAGCATATAGATAATTTTATTATTAACAAAACCAATAAAGTGAAAAGAATTAGCAGTCTGTTAGACTTTCAGGTTCTGAAAATTATTTAGTTAAACCCCCAATCCTCCCTCCTAAAAAAATTGTCACAAAAATGCATGTCACGTATAAGAATATTCTACATTTCAAGTGTCTGTGTGGGTGTGAGAGAGATACAGAGAGAGGATCCTTCCATGCAGTTTACTCTACTATACAATTACTTGGCTTTCACCTATGAGGACAAGTAACACCAGAGTTTTTCTGGTGGCTTGAGAGATCAAAGAAAAGAAAAACAACACAGAGACTGAAATGTCAAATGTCTGCATTTTCCCTTTAGTTGTGTATTTCAAAACAAAAACTGAACTTCCGAAATAGGGGCATTCGGTAAGTTTCATGTGTGTTGCCGCTGCCCTGTTTCAGGCTTTTGTTTAGATTGGATCCAAATGCTTCACTGACAGATGTGGGGCACATCCAAATAGTTGCTTCTGGATAAACTTATTTACACAAGGGCAATGGAGCAGCTAAGTACCCTTGGTAATACAAATGGACAGTTCTACTTTCCTCCAGATCATTTAGATTAAAAAAAAATTCTGATTTTTCAAAACTTCTTTCACCCAGCATGCATGCTAGTTTCCATGAAAATAGAAATTTGAAACCTATACCCTTTATATCAAAATATCAAGAAACAGGAGTTTACCATTTGGTCTCTGTTTCAAAGGCTTTCACAAAAATTGACCACACACACCATCATCTATTATATTTATAGGAAAACATGTTCATCCAATGTGCAAGAATCAGAATCATTATTGCATTGTAGGGTCAGTTTTAAAAAGAATTTTGGAGTTAGACTACACGGAGGAAGGATTTAATTCGGTCAGCTATATATGTGCTCATCAAGAATGAATATGCTTATGTAACATGCATTATACTGTATGTGTTTTTTCCCAATCCCTTACACACTGTGGTCTGGGAAGTGTTCAGATTGTGAGAACATTTTCTCAGTTCTTCTTGGTTTGATTTAAATACAAATCTTGACCTAACAATAGGTTTAAATTTGTAATATTTTAGCAAAAATTTCAGGGAGGGGTGGTAGTTGAGGAGAGGTAAATTCATTTCTTAATTGTTGATATAATGTGACATTTTATAGGAAGGTTTCACAGAGCATGGGGCATTTAAAATAAATAGCATTAAAATTTACTTATATCTCAATACAATGAGACATCGTCCAAGTCCTAGGTCATGTTAAAAGGGGAAGACTATTTAAAAATAATATTCAATGCAACAATTTTCTTGTGCATGAAAAGAAGTAGCCTCTTGTAGTTGAACTGTAACATAGAACTTTTCTCTCCATTTATCTTTTTACAATAATATTGCTTTCCTTGTTAGTCAACTGGAAAATGACAGCTTTGAAATCTGAAAGGAGAGACCTCCCCAATACACACACTATTTACAAAGTGCCTTCATACCACTGCAGTGAATAAATGCTTGCCTTTTATGTCATACATGTGATTCAAATTATTTGACAAAAAGTGTATTTTAACAGTTGTCAATATCGACAATGAGTACCTCCTTACTTAAGACAAACCTATAATTTGGTAGTAGGAGATATTTTAATATTATAAACCATAGTGTTCCTTTCATTTACCTGTGGCAGCAAAAACCTTTTAATTACAGCTGTGTCATTGATATGAACTGCTGCTCATTTAACCAAGAAAAGTATTATTTATAGGCTCAAGGGAACTTAATACTCTGTGAAGTTCAGTCTGAGACAAATAGGAGGATATTTATTAAATTAGGTAATTTGATGCTAACTTTTTTATTAAGGAGAAGAAAGCTTATTATACATCTGAAACAGGAAAAAGGAAGAAATGGAATTTCTACATATAGCCAGAGGCAGAGGAACAACTTATTTCCGAGCCCATTGCCTTTTCCCTGTACTGCAGTTGTCTGACAAGTATGCAGGGAGAGTGACTGAGGAGGGAAAACATTCCTTCTTGCTTGGGAAAATAAAATGTTGCACGGATTTTATTTTAACTTAAGGAGACCAAGTAAAAGAGGAATGCTCAGATAAAGTAGCACTAA
Organism: Physeter macrocephalus; assembly: GCF_002837175.3. NCBI lineage: Eukaryota > Metazoa > Chordata > Mammalia > Artiodactyla > Physeteridae > Physeter > Physeter macrocephalus. Next base: position 57,781,538 of record NC_041234.1, read on the forward strand.
AGAAATATTTGAAACAATAAGTTCTGTTTCTTTGACTTCAGTAAGTGTTGTCATTCTTTACTCACATGGAAAATTTAACTTCCTTCTTTTTAAAAAGGGAATAACAAGATAATACAAATGCTACTGTCCATTTGAAGCATCCCTGAGAAACTTGCCAATATCAATCTTTACATGAAATTTGAGATTGTTTTCTGCTTTCCTGTGGGGGATTGAAATATTTAAATATTTTCTGCACCAGAAATAGTATGGGGAAGTACAACTTTCTGTCCTTTCTCCCGTGAAGATCTAATTTATTTCAGTGACAGGAAAAGTAGTAGACAGATTTATATGTAAGAATACAAGAATATATTCATTATATTTCTAGTTGCAAACTCAAAAACACTTCACTCTACTAAAAATCATAACCAAACAGAAAATCTATAGAATGAGATAATTAATTCCACCTAGAATAGAAGAGAGAGTTTTGACCTTTTTCATCTCAGAGCTACTGCCTACCAGTAGAAGAAAAAAAAAAAAGTTTAGAAGGTTAGGCACCAAAATCTTAACATCGAGTAACTTCATGTACTTTCTTTGTACTTGGTACTTATCTGAATTTCCTACATTTTCTACAATACATTAGTAGGATGAGCACAAGTCATTTTTTAAATTGTGTGTCTGGTATTACCATATACTTATTTCCTTTCTTTATATAGGCACCACTTGAACCTTTTAAAATTTACCATTCTGATTTACAGTTTTGAAAATAGTGAGACATGTAATAAGTTGAAGTGAAAAACTTTAGGTATTTTTTCATATATTCATTCTAAAATATTTCTTGTACATTTCTGATGTACACATCACTATGTTAGGTGCTATGTGAAGTCTAAAGTTGAAAACAGCATAGTCTCTGATCTTTAGGAACCAAAAATGCTAAATGATTTTACAAATATCTGTAATAGTTATATGTGGTGAGTGGTTGTGGTGCAAGCTCTGTGTTCTAAAAGTAGGCCATAAATACCAGATGAGCAATTCAGATTTTATCTTGTAAGTAAAGAGGAGAGATTGACTGTCTTTAAATAAAGGATATGATCAAAACGATGCCTTAGAAAGATAAAATTTCTGGTCATGTTTGTATTGCTGCATTAAAATAGGTGGAAGTCTAGACCAAGAGGCTACTTAGGAGTCTACTGCAATGTGAAGCAGCAGAATTACAATACTGCTATCAGTGTGCAAACACTGAGAAAAAAAATATCAACCAGTTTCAGTGTTTAGTACTGTTGTAGGGTGAGACTGGAGCAGGGAAGGAGGGGGCTGCTGGCTGGCCACAGAGAAGATTGAAACAAAATCATTGCTAAAGTAGTTAACCTTGAAAGACTAGGGAAGTATTGTCACTTGATGACAAATAAAATTTGATGTACCCGTAGATGCATAGGGCTGCTGATGAGTTTCATTCTTAGCAGGAAAGTTTACAATTAAAGAAAGGGAAAACAAATTCCAGAAATTCTGTCACTGGCCAATGTAGTTTAACAAAAGAGCCCAGGCTAAGGGATTAGGAGTTTAGGGTCATATTCTTAGGCTTATCATTAGCCACTTCTCTGTGCCTCCCATCCTCTGTCAGTGGACTGAGTGTAACCATACATCTCTCACAAGGATATTCACTGAGAGGTGGGGCAACTGATTAGGCCTCCTCAGACGGAAGTAGACATAGAAATCCTCACTTCATTATGTTCTGCTCAATAATAACCAACTCAAAGGGAAACAATGGTAATGGTTGAAATATCTGAGAAAAAGAACAAGATTCTTTTGTGATGAAAAACCTGGTCTTTTGAAGAGGAGAGAAGAGTAAAATGAAAAGGACTCCTAAGTGCCCTCTTGGTGATCTCAAGGTCTGAAATAGTTAATTCATGTCTGTAAGCAACTTTTTTTTTTCCTTTTCATTCCCTAGGCTGGTTAGACCCATAGAAATATTACAGAAGGTGAACTGATATTCAGGGGTGCCTGGAGTATGGGGTGGGAATGAAAGGCGGATAATCTAATTACATGATCCTTGAAAATGGACTTCTGTAAGAACTCTTTGAATTTTTCTCCCTAATGCAATTGAGCCTATCTTTTTCTCTATTGATAATCTCATTTTAGTTTTTTAACTGGTAGAAAGAAAAAATTAATATTTTATCTTCTAGAATATTATTTAGAATTTACATTAAATTTCAAATAAGGAAAATTGAGTGGGAAATAATTTTTTTGTATGAAGATCAAAATGAAGCACTTAGGATTGGAAATTTTTTCACATTCCTTTTATCATACATTTATACTCAGTTGTTGATTTTTATAAAGCAAAAATAGGCTGATAAAATTATACACCCAATCAAAAGTACGAACAAATTTGATCCAAAAGATGCCATTTTTACTGAATTGTTTAATTTTAAAATAGATCCCTGGTTAAACTCACATTCTGTATTTTAATAACCAGATCACTCAACATTGTTATGGTTTACCAAAATACAGACAACTCCTAAAAGAAAATGTGATTTCCAAATAAGAGCTGTCAAGTCAAAGTGATTGAGAAAATCAGATGAGATCTGTTTTCATCAGCTTGTTTCTCATGGTGATGAGGAGGAAACCAGAGGATGGCAACTTATAATTTCATGACTGATTTATCAGATCACAAACCAATTTACAACTCAAAAATAAATCCACGAACATAAATTGAGGCAAAATGAAGCTTATTTACTTCAAAAAACAAAGGGATAGATGAGGAAATATTAAAATTGAAATGGGAGACTACCTGATGTGTCAAGATAAGGAGACACATCAGAAAAATTCAATTTTTAAAGCATTAAGGGCTTCCCTGGTGGCGCAGCGGTTGCGCGTCTGCCTGCTGATGCAGGGGAACCGGGTTCGCGCCCAGGTCTGGGAGGATCCCACATGCCGCGGAGCGGCTGGGCCCGTGAGCCATGGCCGCTGAGCCTGCGCGTCCGGAGCCTGTCCTCCGCAACGGGAGAGGCCACAACAGAGGGAGGCCCGCATACCACAAAAAAAAAAAAAAAAAAAAAAAAAGT
>NC_041234.1:57784763-57814390 GCF_002837175.3 Physeter macrocephalus
AAATAAATAAATAAATAAATAAATAAATAAAGCATTAAAATCAGTGTTAAAGAAGATAATTTACACAAAGGATTAAAAAGAGGAAAATACACTAACTGAGGTTTTGAAAGTGTTAATGCATAGAAGAATGGATATAGAAGTCACTCAACAACAACAACAACAACAAAAAACCCTTTAGATGTTGTAGCACCTTCCTTCCTTCCTCCCTTCCTTCCTTCCTTCCTTCCTCCCTTCCTTCCTTCCTTCCTTCCTTCCTTTTCTTTCTTTTTTCTTTCTTTCTCTTTCACTTAGAAGTAAGCAAACTAATAATCTTCCTTAGAATTATGCATACAATAAATGAAACACAACTAAGCCAAATATGACGATTGAAAAAAGTTTTGAGACAACATTTTACTTTGGCTCTTTGGACTGAATTTTAAGAAAGAAAAGCTACTCACACCACTGCTGCCATAGTTGAGGCTTGTTTCATGATATAAACAAAAACACTTCCAGTTTCAAAGAACTCAGTTATAATACCTGAGTTGAGGGTGATTGTGATCAAAACAGTCTCTCTGGATGCTCCCTCCACCTACCAAAAAATACATGATTATATTTCTATGAGAAAATGGTACACATGCATTTCAAAATAAACAGCTTTTTATTTCTTAGGGAGACAGTCACAATGAGCTCTGCTTGCAGACCTGCCCAAAGTAGCAGTCTCAAGGACTAAGGAAGTTAGGCTCACTTAAGTCACACTGTCCTTTCCACATCTCAAAATAGCATCCAGGTTTTGAACTCTTCTATTTAGCAATATTACTAAATCTTTTCATTTTCTCTATTTTCTCACTTACCAAACCTGAAAAATATTAACCAGTTTAAAAAGTGACCAAAACTGCTGATATTTTAGAAGACTTTTAAATAGAAAGATTTTTAAGTGCTAGTGGTAAATAAATAAGTGAAATCTGATGCTAAAGAGTGTTTATCTGGTGGAACAATTTCTGTATGTGGAAAGTCGTAGCTCCACATTCCTACACCCATAAGTAGTAGGCAGAGTGGACTTATTTTAGGGGCACTTTACTTAGACCAATGGAATGTGGTCCACCTCTAACCAGATAATTTCCAAGGACCCCCTGGCATACAAAATCCTGATCATGAACAGGAACGTTTTGACGAATTTTGTGGATGAGATGTTGTTTGTGTGTGCGTGTGTGTGCATGTTTGTGTATGCAGGCATGCAGTACGTTGTGAGGAAAACTGGCCATTTTCACCTGGGAGCCAGGGAATCTTTAGGCAATGGCTAGAACCAAGGAGGGATCAAGGGACACTCATTTCTTCTATGCCCTGGAGACTGCTGATTTATCAACATTGTTCCAACCAAGGGTCAGACTGGGTATTCTCACTATGACCATATTTCTCTGAGTTTAGCAGAAGATAGGAGGTACAGGTGAGAGATACAGTGGTTTCTTAGAGCAGTGCTAGATGAAGAAGTAAAATTTGCTTTTGGTATTTTGAGGTTTTTAGCCTCTGATTTAAATTTTTCTTCATGGAGGAGACCTTCAAGATGACAGAGGAGTAAGACGTGGAGATTACCTTTCTCCCCACATATACATCAGAAATACATCTACATGTGGAACAACTCCTAAAGAACACCTACTGAAGGCTGGCAGAAGACGTCAGACTTCCCTAAAGGCAAGAAACTCCCCACATACTTGGGTAGGGAAAAAGAGAAAAGAAAAAACAGAGACAAAAGAATAGGGACAGGACCTGCACCTCTGGGAGGGAGCTATGAAGGAGGAAAATTTTCCACACACTAGGAAACTCCTCCACTGGCAAGGAAGGGGGTTAGGCAGGGAGGAAGCATTGGAGCCACAGAGGAGATAGCAGCAACATGGGTGTGGAGGACAAAGCAGAGATGTTCTCACACAGAGGATCAGTGCCAACCAGCACTCACCAGCCAGAGAGGCTTGTCTGCTCACCTGCTGGAATGGGTAGGGGCTGGGAGCTGAGGCATCGCTTCAGAATTCAGATCCGAGAGAGGACTGGGGTTGGTTGCATGAACACAGCCTGAAGGGGGCTAGTGCGCCACAGCTAGGTGGGAGGGAATCCAGGAAAAAGTCCAGACCTGCCGAAGAGGTAAGAAACTACTGCTTTTGGGTGCATGAGGAGAAGGGATTCAGAACACTACCTAAATGAGCTGCAGAGATGGGCACTAGCAGTGGCTATAAACATGGACACCAGAGATGCACATGAAATGCAAAGGGTACTGCTGCAGTCACCAAGGAGCCTGTGTGCAAGCACAACTCACTAACCATATCTCTCCTCCTGGGAGCCTGTGCAGCTCGCCACTGCCAGGGTCCCATGATCCAGGGACAACTTTCCAGGCAGAACACAAGGCGTGCCCCAGGCTGATGCAGCGTCATGCTGGCCTCTGCTGCCGCAGGCTTGCCCTTCATTCCATACCCCTCCCTTCATCGGGTTTGAGGAAGCCAGAGCCCCCTAATCAGCTGCTATTTTAACCCTGTACTGTCTGAGCGAAGAACAAATGCCCTCAGGCGACCAACATGCAGAGGTGGGGCCAAGTTCAAAGCTGAACCCCAGGAGCTGTGCGAACAAAGAAGAGAAAGGGAAATCTCTCCCAGCAGCCTCAGGAGCAGCAGATTAAATCTCCACAATCAACTAGATGTACCCTGCATCTGTGGAATACGTGAAGAAACAATGAATCATCCCATAATTGAGGCATTGGACTGTGGTAGCAACAGCAGATTTGGAGTTTGCTTTCTGCATCTAATTTGTTCCTGGTTTAATGTTTATCTTAGTTTAGTATTTAGAGTTTAATATTATTAGAAGATTTGTTTATGATTTGGTTGCTCTCTTCCTCTTTTTTTTTCTATATATAGGTATATGTTTTTTTCTTTATCTCATTTTGTTAGTGTGTATGTGTATACTTCTTTCTGTGATTTGGCCTGTATAACTTTGCTTTTACCACTTGTCATAAGGTTCTGTCTGTCCTTTTTTTTTTTCGCTGTACAGATTTCAGCGCTTGTTATCATTGATGGATGTGTTTTTGGTTTGGTTGCTCTCTTCTTTATTATTTTTTGATATTTTAACTTTTTATTTTTAATAATTATTTTTTATTTTAATAAGTTTATTTTATTTTACTTTTCTTTCTTTCTTTCTTTCTTTCTTTCTTTCTTTCTTTCTTTCTTTCTTTCTTTCTTTCTTTCTTTCCTTTTTTCCTTTTTCTTCTGAGCTGTGAGGGTGACAGGGTCTTGGTGCTCCAGCAGAGTGTCAGGCCTGTGCCTCTGATGTGGGAGAGCTGAGTTCAGGACATTGGACCACCAGAGACATCCTGGCTCCACGTAATATCAAAGGGCAAAAAGTCTCCCAGAGATCTACATCTTAAAGCTAAGACCAAGCTTCACTCAATTACCAGCAAGGTACAGTGCTGGACACACTATGCCAAGCAACAAGCAAGACAGGAACACCCATTAGCCGAGAGGCTGCCTAAAATTACAACAAAGTCAGATAACCCAAAAACAACACTGGACGTGGTCCTACCCAACAGAAAGACAAGATCTAGCTTCATCAACCAGATCACGGGCACTACTCCCCTTGAGCAGGAAGCCTACACAACCCACTGAACCAACCTTAGGCACTGGAACAGACACCAAAAACAATGGGAACTACACACCTGCAGCCTGCAAAAAGGAGACCAAAAACACAGTAAGTTAAGCATAATGAAAAGGGAGAGAAACATACAGCAGTTGAATGAGGGTGGTAAAAACCCATAACACCAAACAAATGAAGAGAAAATAGGCAGTTTATCTGAAAAACAATTCAGTGTAATGAGAGTAAAGATGATCCAAAATCTTGGAAATAGAATGGGGAAAATAGAAGAAACCTTTAACAAGGACCTAGAATAACTAAAGCGCAAACAAACAATGATGAACAACACAAAAAGTGAAATTAAAGATTCTCTAGAAGGAATCAATAGCAGAATAACAGAGGCAGAAGAATGGAGAAGTGACCTGGAAGATAAAATAGTGGAAATAACTACTGCAGAGCAGAAAAAAGAAAAAGAATGAAACGAACTGAGGACAGTCAAAGAGAATTCTGGGACAACATTAAATGCACCAACATTTGAATTATACAGATCCTAGAAGAAGAAGAGAAAAAGAAAGGGGCTGAGAAAAAATTTGAAGAGATTATAGTTGAAACCTTCCCTAATATGGAAAAGGAAATAGTCAAGTCCAGGCAGTGCAGAGAGTCCCATACAGGATAAATCCAAGGAGAAACACACCAAGACACGTATTACTAAAACTATCAAAAAGAAAAAAATATTAAAAGCAGCAAGGGAAAAGCAACAAATAACATACAAGGGAACCCCCATAAGGATAACAGCTGATTTTTCAGCAGAAACTCTGCAAGCCAGAAGGGAGTGTCAGGACATATTTAAAGTGATGAAAGGGAAAAACGTACAACCAAGATTATTGTACCCAGCAAGGATCTCATTCCAATTCAACAGAGAAATTAAAACCATTACAGAAAAGCTAAGAGAATTCAGCACCCCCAACCAGCTTTACAACAAATGCTAAAGGAACTTCCCTAGGCAGAAAACACAAGAGAAGGAAAATACCTACAATAAAAACCCCACAAAATTAAGAAAATGGTAATAGGAACATACCTATTGATAATTATCTTACATGTAAATGGATTAAATGCTCCAATGAAAAGACACAGACTGGCTGAATGGATACAAAAACAAGACCCATATATATGCTGTCTACAAGAGACCCATTTCAGACATAGGGACACATATAGATTGAAAGTGGGTGGATGGAAAAAATATTCCATGCAAATGGAAATCAAAAGAGAGCTGGAGTAGCAATTCTCATATCAGAAAATATAGACTTTAAAAAAAAGGCTATTACAAGAGACAAAGAAGGGCACTACATAATGATCAAGGGATCAATCCAAGAAGAAGATATTACAATTGTAAATATTTATGCACACAACCTAGGAGCACCTCAATACATAAGGCAAATGCTAACAGCCATAAAAGGGAAATCAACAATAACACAATCATAGTAGGGGACTTTAACACCTCACTTGCAACAATAGACAGATCATCCAAAATGAAAATAAATAAGGAAGCACAATCTTTAAATGATACACTAAACAAAATGGACTTAACTGATATTTATAGGACATTCCGTCCAAAAACAACAGAACACACTTTCTTCTCAAGTGCTCATGGAACATACTCCAAGATAGATCATATCTTGGGTCACAAATGAAGTTGCGGTAAATTTAAGAAAATTGAAATCACATCAAGTATCATTTCTGAACACAACGCTATGAGACTATATATCAATTACAGGAAAATATCTGTAAAAAATACAAACACATGGAGGCTAAACAATACACTACTTAATAACCAAGAGAACACTGAAAAAATCAAAGAGGAAATCAAAAAATACCAAAAAAACAAATGACAATGGAACACGACAAACCTATGGGATGCAGCAATAGCAGTTCTAAGAAGCAAGTTTATAGCAATACAATCCTACCTCAAGGAAGAAGAAACAAGTCAAATAAACAATCTAAACTTACACCTAGAGCAATTAGAGAACGAAGAACAAAAAAACCCAAAGTTAGCAGAAGGAAAGAAACCGTAAAGATCAGATCAGAAATAAATGAAAGAGAAATGAAGGAAACAATAGCAAAGATCACTAAAAGTAAAAGCTGGTTCTTTGAGAAGAGAAACAAAATTGATAAAACATTTGCCAGACTCATCAAGAAGAAAAGGGCGAAGAGAAATCAATAGAATTAGAAATGAAAAAAAGAGATAGCAACTGACACTACAGAAATACAAACTATCACGAGAGATTACTACAAGCAACTATATGCCAATAAAATGGACTACCACAAAGAAATGGACAAATTCTTAGAAAAACAACCTTCCGTGACTGAACCAGGAAGAAATATAAAATATAAACAGATCAATCACAAGCAATGAAATTGAGACTGTGATTAAAAATCCTCCAACAGGCAAAATCCCAGGACCAGATGGATTCACACGTGAAATATATCAAACATTTTGAGAAGAGAGAACGTCTATACTTCTGATAGTCTTCCAAAATATAGCAGAGGGAGGAACACTCGCATACACATTCTATGAGGCCACCATCACCCTGATACTGAAACCATACAAAGATGTCCCAAAGAAAGAAAACTACAAGCCAATAACACTGATGAGAATACATGCAAAAATCCTCAAAAAATACTAGCAAACAGAATCCAATAGCACACTTAAAAGATCATACATCTTGATCAAGTGGGGTTTATCCCAGGAATGCAAGGATTGTTCAGTATATGGAAATCAATGTGATATACCATATTAACAAACATAAGGAGAAAAACCATATGATCATCTCAATAGATGCAAAAAAAGCTTTTGAGAAAAGTCAACACCCATTTATGATAAAAACCCTCCAGAAAGTAGGCATAGACTAAACTTATGCCAACTTAATAAAGGCCATATATGACAAACCCACAGGCAACATCGTTCTAAATGATGAAAAATTGAAAGCATTTCCACTAAGATCAGGAACAAGACAAGGTTGCCCACTCTCACCAGTATTATTCAACATAGTTTTGGAAGTTTTAGACACAGCAGAGAAAAAAATGAATTTAAATTGGAAAAGAAGAAGTAAAGCAGTCATTGTTTGCAGATGACAATATACTATAAATAGAGAATCCTAAAGATGCTATCAGAATTCTACTTGTGGTAAAAAATGAATTTGGTAAAGTAGCAGGATAAAACATTAATGCACAGAAATCTCTTGCATTCCTATACACTAATGATGAAAAATATGAAAGAGAAATTAAGGAAACACTCACATTTATGGTTGCCACAAAAAGAATAAAATAACTAGGAATAAACCTACCTAAGGAGACCAAAGACCTGTATGCAGAAAACTATAAGACACTGATGAAAGAAATTAAAGTTGATAAAAACAGATGGAGGGATATACCTTGTTCTTGGATTGGAAGAATCAACATTGTGAAAATGACTATACTACACAAAGCAATCTACAAATTCAGTGCAATGCCTATCAAACTACCAATTGCATTTTTCACAGAAGTAGACAAAAAAATTCACAACTGGTATAGAAACACAAAGGACCCCGAATAGCCAAAGCAATATTGAGAAAGAAATACGGAGCTGGAGGATTCAGGCTCCCAGATTTCAGACTATTCTACAAAGCGACAGTAATCAAGACAGTATGTGACTGGCACAAAAAAAGAAATATAGATAAATGGAACAAGAGAGAAAACCTTGAGATAAACCCACGCACATATGGTCACCTTATTTCGGTAAAGGAGGGAAGACTATATAATGGAGAAAAGACAGCCTCATCAAAAAGTGGTGCTGGCGGAGAGACAAGAGACTTTTTCTTGCCTCTTTGTTTCCTGGTGCACAAGGAGAGGGGATTAAGAGTGCCACTTAAAGGAGCTCCAGAGATGGGCATGAGCCATGGCTATCAGTGCAGACCCCAGAGATGGGCATGAGATGTTAAGGCTGCTGCAGCAGCCACCAAAAAGCCTGTGTGCAAGCACAGGTCACTATCCACAGCTCCCCTCCCGGAAGCCTGTGCAGCCTGCCACTGCCAGTGTCCTGTGATCCAGGGACAAATTCCCCAGGAGAATGCACAGCACACCCCTGCTGTTGCAACGTCATGCCGGCCTCTGATGCTGCAGACTCGCCACGCAACCATACCCCTCCCTTCCCCCTGCCTGAGTGAGCCAGAGAACCTGAATCAGCTGCTCCTTTAACCGCATCCTGTCTGAGTGAAGAAAAGATGCCCACAGACAACTTACACGCAGAAGTGGGTCCAAATCCAAAGCTAAACCCCGGGAGCTGCTGAACAAAGAAGAGAAAGGGAAATGTTTCTTAGCAGCCTCAGGAGGAGCGGATTAAATCTCCACAATAAACCTGATGTACCCTGCGTCTGTGGAATACCTGAATAGACAAAAAATCATCCCAAATTGAGGAGGTGGACTTTGGGACCAATGATATATATATATATATTTTCCCTTTTCCCTTTCTGTGAGTGTGTATGTGTATGCTTCTGTATGTGATTTTGTCTGTATAGCTTTCCTTTTACAATTTGTCCTAGGGTTCTTTCTGGCCATTTATTAAAATTACTTAAATATTTTTTTCTTAATAATTAATTTTTATTTTTATTTTAATAACTTTTTATTTTATTTTACTTTATTTTATTTTTTATTTTATCTTCTTCTTTCTTTGCTTCTTTTCTTTCTCCCTTTTATTCTGAGCTGTTCAGAGGACAGACTCTCGGTGCTCCAGCCTGGCGTCAGTGCTCTGCCATGGAGGTGGGAGAGCAAAGTTCACGACAATGGACCACAAGAGACCTCCCAGCTCCACGTAATATCAAACGGTGAAAAACTTCCAGTGGTCTCCACCTCAATGCCAAGACACAGCTCCACTCAATGACCAGCAAGCTACAGTGCAGAACACTCTATGCAAACAGCTAGCATATCAGGAACACAATGAATCCATTAGCACAGAGGCTGCCTAAAATCATAATAAGACCACAGACACCCCTAAACACACCACCAGACATGGACCTGCCCACCAGAAAGACTAGATCATGCCTCATCCACCAGAACACAGGCACTAGTCACCTCCACCAGGAAGCCTACACAACTCACTGATCCAACCTTAACCACTGGACACAGACACCAAAAACAACAGAAGCTATGAACCTACAGCCAGCAAAGCGGAGACCCCAAACACAGTAAGTTAAGCAAAATGAGAAAACAGAGGAAACATACAGCAGATGAAGGAACAGGGCAAAACCCCACCAGAACTAACAAATGAAGAGGAAATAGACAGCCTACATGAAAAAATAATTCAGAATAATGAAAGTAAACATGATGCAAAATCATGGAAATGAAATGGAGAAAATAAAAGAAACGTTTAACAAGGAACTAGAAAAACTAAAGCGAAATACAAAGAGTGATGAACAACACAATAAATGAAATTTAAAACAGTCTAGAGGGGATCAATAGCAGAATAACTGAGGCAGAAGAACGGATAAGTGACTTGGAAGATAAAATAGTGGAAATAACTACTGCAGAGCAGAATAAAGAATAAGGAATGGAAAGAATTGAGGACAGTCAAAGAGACCTCTGGGACAATACTAAACACAACAACATTCAAATTATAGGAATCTCAGAAGAAGAAGAGAAAAAGAATGGGAATGAGAAAATATTTGAAGAGGTTATAGTTGAAAACTTCCTTTAAATGGGAAATGAAATAGTCAATCAAGTTCCAGAAGAACAGAGTGCCATACAGGAAAAATCCAAGGAGAAACATGCCAAGACACATATTAGTAACACAATCATACTAGGAGATTTTAATACTGCACCTGCACCAATAGACAGATCATCCAAAATGAAAATAAATAAGGAAACAGAACCTTTAAATGATACATTAAACAAGATGGACTTAATTTATATTTATAGGACATTCCATCCAAAAACAACAGAATGCACATTCTCCTCAAGTGCTTATGGAACATTCTCCAGGATAGATCATATCTTGGGTCACAAATCAAGCCTTGGTAAATTTAAGAAAATTGAAATTGTATCAAGTACCTTTTCTGACCACAACACTATGAGACTAGATATCAATTACAGCAAAAAATCTGTAAGTAATAAAACACAAGGAGGCTAAACAACACACTAGTTAGTAACCAAGATATCACTGAAGAAATGAAACAGGAAAACAAAATATACCTAGAAATAAAAAAATAAAAACACAACGACCCAAACCTATGGGATGGAGCAAAAGCAGTTCTACGATGGAAGTCTATAGCAATACAATCCTACCTTAAGAAACATGAAACATCTCAAATGTACAACCTAACCTTACACCTAAAGCAATTAGAGAAAGAAGAACAAAAATACCCCAAAGTTAGCAGAAGGAAAGAAATCATAAAGATCAGATCAGAAATAAATGAAAAAGAAATGAAGGAAATGATAACAAAGATCAAAAAAGCTGAAAGCTGGTTCCTTGAGAAGATAAACAAAATTGATAAAGCATTAGCCAGACTCATCAAGAAAAAAAGGGAGAAGACTCAAATCAATAGAATTAGAAATGAAAAAGGAGAAGTAACAACTGACACTGTAGAAATACAAAGGATCACAAGAGATTACTACAAGCAATTATATGCCAATAAAATGGACAACCTGGAAGAAATGGAAAAATTCTTAGAAATGCACAACTGCTGAGACTGAACCAGGAAGAAATAGAAAATATGAAGAGACCAATCACAAGCATTGAAATTGAAACTGTGATTAAAATCTTCCAACAAACAAAAGCCCAGAACCAGATGACTTCATTGGCGAACACCATCAAATATTTAGAGAAGAGCTAACACCTATCCTTCTCAAACTCTTAGAAAAATAGCAGAGGGAAGAACACTCCCAAACGCATTCTACAAGGCCACCATCACCCTGATACAAAAACTAGACAATGTTGTCACAAAGAGAGAAAACTACAAGCCAATATGACTGATTAACATAGATGCAAAATTCCTCAACAAAATACTAACAAACGGAATCCACCAGCCCATAAAAAGGATCATACAACATGATCAAGTGGGGTTTATCCCAGGAATGAAGGGGGTCTTCAATGTATGCAAATCAATCAATGTGATACACCATATAAAAAAATTGAAGGAGATAAACCATATGATCATCTCAAGAGATGCAGAGAAAGCTCTAAACAAAATTCAACACACACTTATGGTAAAAACACTCCAGGGACTATGCATAGACAGAACTTTCCTCAGCATAATAAAGGCCATATATGACAAGCCCACATCCAACATCATTCACAATGGTGAAAAACTGAAACCATTTCCAGTAAGATCAGGAACAAGACAAGGTTGCCCACTGCCACCACTATTACTCAACATACTTGTGGAAGTTTTAGCCACAGCCATTAGAGAAGAAAAAGAAATAAAAGGAATCCAAATTGGAAAAGAAGATGTAAGGCTGTCACTGTTTGCAGATGACATGATGCTACACATAGAGAATCCTAAAGATGCTACCAGAAAACTACTAGAGCTAATCAATTAATTTGGTAAAGTAGCAGGATATAAAATTAATGTGCATAAATCTCTTGCATTCCTATACACTAATTATGATAATCTGAAACTGAAAGTAAGAAAACACTCCCTTTTACCATTGCCAAAAAAAAAATAAAATATATAGGAAGAAACCAACCTAAAGATACAAAAGGCCTGTATGCAGAAATTTGTAAGACACTGATGAAAGACATTGAAAATGATACAAATAGATGCAGATATACCATGTTCTTGGATTGGAAGAATCAACATTGTGAAAATGACTGTACTACCCAAAGCCACCTACAGATTCAATACAGTCCCTATCAAATGACCACCAGCATTTTTCACTGAACTAGAACAAAAAATTTCACAATTTGTATGGAAACATAAAAGACCCAGAATAGCCAAAGCAATCTTGAGAAAGAAAAGGGAGCTGGAGGAATCAGGCTCCCCAAGTTCAGACTATACTACAAAGCTACAGTAATCAAGACAGTATGGTACTAGCACAAAAACAGAAATATAGAGCATTGGAATTGGATAGAAAGCCCAGAGATAATCCAATGTACATATGGTCACCTTATCTTTGATAAAGGAGACAAGAATATACGGTGGAGAAGAGAGCCTTTTCAATAAGTGGTGCTGCAAAAATTGGACAGCTACAGGTAAAAGAATGAAATAAGAACACTCCCTAACACCATAAACAAAAATGAACTCAAAGTGGATTGAAGACCTAAATGTAAGGCCAGACACCATCAAAATCTTAGAGGAAAACATAGGCAGAACACACTATGACATAAATCACAGCAACATCCATTTGATCCACCTCCTAGAGAAATGGAAATATAAACTAAAATAAACAAATGGGACCTAATGAAACTTAAAACCTTTTGCACAGCAAAGGAAACCATAAACAAGACGAAAAGACAGTCCTCAGAATGGGAGAAAATATTTGCCAATGAAGCAACTGACAAAGAATTAATCTCCAAAACATACAAGCAATTCATGCAGCTTAATTTCAAAAAAATAAACAACCCAATCCAAAAATGAGCAAAAGGCATAAAAGACATTTCTCCATAGAAAATATACAGATTGCCAACAAACACAGGAAAGAATGCTCAACATCATTAATCATTAGAGAAATGAAAATCAAAACCACAATGAGAGAAGGTGGATTGTAGGGAGTCTTGGGAAGGGTAAAGTTCGAGCTTGGATTGAGCCAGAACCCCTCCTGTGTACAAGCACAAGACCTTCATTTGATACGTCACCAAGCATTCAATGCTCCTCTGATTCTAGTGTGTGATGGAGAAGCCGTGTGTCTGACGTTTTAAGTAGAATAGCAATTAGCCTCAAGAAGGAAGGGCTGCAAAGTTGAGGAAGATGGCGGAAGAGTAAGACATGATCAACTTCCTCCCTACAAATACATCAGAAATACATCTACATGTGGAACTGCTCCTATAGAAAACCCACTGAATGCTGGCAGAAGACCTCAGACCTCCCAAAAGGCAAGAAAATCCCCACGTACCTGGGTAGGGCAGAAGAATTAAAAAAAAAAAAAGCAGAGACAAAAGAATAGGGATTGGACCTGCACAAGTGGGAGGGAGCTGTGAAGGAGGAAAGGTTTCCACACACGAGGAAACCCCTTCATGGGCAGAGACTGTGGGTGGCTGAGGGGGGAAGCTTCAGCGCCAGAGGAGAGTGCAGCAACAGGGGTGCGGAGAGCAAAGCAGAGAGAGTCCCACACAGAGGATGGGTGCCGACCAACACTCACCAGCCTGAGAGGATTGTCTGCTCCCCCGCTGGTGCGGGTGGGGGCTGGGAGCTGAGACTCGGGCTTCAGTCGGATCCCAGGGAGAGGACTGGCGGTGAAAACACAGCCTGAAGGGATTAGTACACCACGGCTAACCGGGAGGGAGTCGGGGTGGGGGGGGAAGTCTAAAGCTGCCGAAGAGGCAAGGCACTTTTTCTTCCCTATTTGTTTCCTGGTGTGAGAGGAGAGGGGATTAAGAGTGCTACTTAAAGGAGCTCCAGAGACAGGCGTGAGCCGTGGCTAACAGTGAGTACCCCAGAGATGGGCATGAGACACTAAGGCTGCTGTTGCCACCACCAAGAAACCTGTGTGCGAGCACAGGTCACTATCCACACCTACCCTCCTGGGAGCCTGTGCAGCCTGCCACTGGAGGATACCGTGATCCAGGGACAACTTTCCCGGGAGAACACACAGCACACATAATGTTGGTGCAACGTCACACCGGCCTCTGCCACCGCAGGCTCGCCCCATATCTGTACCCATTCCTCCCCCCGGCCTAAGTGAGCCAGAGCTGGCAAATCAGCTGCTCCTTTAACCCTGGCCTGTCTGAGCAAAGAAGAGATGCCCTCAGGCAACCTACAAGCAGAGGCAAGACCAAATACAAAGCTGAACGCCTGGAGCTGTGCAAACAAAGAAGAGAAAGGGAAATTCCTCCCAGCAGCCCCAGGAGAGCGGATTAAATCTCCACAATCAACTTGATGTACACTGTATCTGTGGAATACCTGAATAGACAATGAATCATCCCAAATTCAGTAGGTGGACTTTGAGAACATGATATGTTATTTTTTCCCCTTTTACTCTTTTTTTGAGTGTGTGTGTGTATGCTTCTGGGAGAGATTTTGTCTGCATAGCTTTGCTTTCACCATTTGTCCTAGGGTGCTCTCCATTCGTTTTTGTTCGTTTGTTTGTTTTGTTTTGTTTTTTTTACTTAAATTTTTTTTAATAATTATTTTCTATTTTAATAACGTTATTTTATTTTATCTTACATTATTTTATTTTATCCTCTTTCTTTCTCTCTTTCTACTTTTTCTCCCTTTTATTCTGTGCCGTGTGGAAGAAAGGTTCTGGGTGCTTCAGCCAGGAGTCAGTCCTGTGCCTCTGAGGAGGAAGAACCAACTTCAGGACACTTGTCCACAACAGAACTCCCAGCTCCACTTAATATGAAATGGCGTAAATCTCCAAGAGATTTCCATCTCAACACCAAGACCCAGATTCACTCAACAGCCAGCAAGCTACAGTGCTGAACACCCTATGCCAAACAACTAGCAAGACAGGAGCACAACACCACCCATTAACACAGAGGCTGCCTAAAATCATAATAAGGCCACAGAAACCCCAAAACACATCACCAGATGTGGACCTGCCCACCAGAAAGACAAGGTCCAACCTCTTCCACCAGAACACAGGCAGTAGTGCCCTCCACCAGGAAGTCTGCACAACTCACTGAACAAACTTTAGCCAATGGGGACAGACACCAGAAAAAACGGGAACTACGAACCTGCAGCCTGCGAAAAAGAGACCCTAAACACAGTAAGATAAGCAAAATGAGAAGACAGAAAAACACACAGCAAGGTAAAACCCCACCAGACCTAACAAATGAAGAGGAAATAGGCAGTCTACCTGAAAAAATAATTCAGAAAAATGATAGTAAAGATGATCCAAAATCTTGGAAATAGAAGAGAGAAAATGCAAGAAACATTTAACAAGGAACTAGAAGAACTAAAGAGGAAACAAGCAACAATGAACAGCACAATAAGTGAAATTAAAATTACTCTAGAATGGATCAATAGCAGAATAACTGAGGCAGAAGAACGGATAAGTAACTGGGAAGATAAAAGAGGGGAAATAACTACTGCAGAGCAGAATAAAGTGAAATTTCAGCAGGAACTCTGCAAGCCAGAAGGGAGTGGCAGGGCATATTTAAAGTGATGAAGGAGAAGAGCCTACAGCCAAGGTTTCTCTACCCAGCAAGGATCTCATTCAGATTTGATGGAGAAATTAAAACCTTTACAGACAAGCAAAAGCTGAGAGAGTTCAACACCACAAAACCAGCTTTACAACAAAAGCTAAAGGAACTTCTCTAGGCAAGAAACACAAGAGAAGGAAAAGTCCTACAAGAACAAACCCAAAACAATTAAGAAAATGGTAATAGGAACATAAATAGTGATAATTATATTAAATGTAAATGGATTAAATGCTCCCACCAAAAGACACAGACTGGCTGAATGGATACAAAAACAAGAGCCATATATATGCTGTCTAGAAAAGACCCACTTCAGACCTAGGGAAACATACAGATTGAAAGGGATGGGATGGAAAAAGATATTCCATGCAAATGGAAATCTAAAGAAAGCTTGAGTAGCAATTCTCATATCAGATAAAATAGACTTTAAAACAAAGATTATTAAAAGACACAAAGAGGAACACTACATAGTGATCAAGGGATCAATCCAAGAAGAAGATATAACAACTGTAGATATTTAGGCACCCAACACAGGAGCACCTCAATACAAAAGGCAAATACTAATTGCCATAAAAGGGGAAATCGACAGCCACACATTCATAGTAGGGAACTTTAACACCTCAGTTTCACCAATGGACAGATCATCCAAAAGGAAAATATATAAGGAAACACAAGCGTTAAATGATACATTAACCAAGATGGACTTAATTGAAATTTTTAGGGCATTCCATTCAAAAACAACAGAATACACATTTTTCTCAAGTGCTCATGGAAAATTCTCTAGGATAGATCATATCTTGGGTCACAAATCAAGCCTTGGTAAATTGAAGAAAATTGAAATCATATCAAGTATCTATTTTGACCACAACGCTATGAGACTAGATATCAATTACAGGAAAAGATCTGTAAAAAATAAAACACATGGAGGCTAAACAATACAGTACTTAATAACGAAGTGATCACTGAAGAAATCAAAGAGGAAATCAAAAAATACCTAGAAACAATGATAATGGGGACATGACGACACAAAACCTATGGGAAGCAGCAAAAGCAATTCTAAGAGGGAAGTTTATAGCAATACAATTCTACCTTAAGGATCAGGAAACATCTCAAATAAACAACGTAACCTTGCACCTAAAGCAATTAGAGAAAGAAGAACCAAAAAAAACCAAATTAGGGCTTCCCTTGTGGCGCAGTGGTTGAGAGTCTGCCTGCTGATGCAGGGTACATGGGTTCGGGTCCCCTCTGGGAAGATCCCACATGCCATGGAGTGGCGAGGCCCATCCTGAGCCTGTGCTCCCCAACGGGAGAGGCCACAACAGTGAGAGGCCTGCATACTGCAAAAAAAAAAAGTTAGCATAAGTAAAGAAATCATAAAGATCATATCAAAAATAAATGAAAAAGAAATGAAGGAAATAATAGCAAAGATCAATAAAAGTAAAAGCTGGTTCTTTGAGAAGGTAAACAAAATTGATAAACTATTATCCAGACTCATCAAGAAAATAGTACGGAGATTCCTTAAAAAACTACAAATAGAACTACCATATGACCCAGCAATCCCAGTACTGTGCATATACCCTGAGAAAACCATAATTTAAAAAGAGTCATGTACCAAAATATTCATTGCATCTCTATTTCCAATAGCCAGGACATGGAAGCAACCTAAATGTCCATCACCAGATGAATGGATAAAGAAGATGTGGCACATATATACAATGGAATATTACTCAGTCATAAAAAGAAACGAAATTGAGTTATTTGTAGTGAGGTGGATGGACCTAGAGTCTGTCATACAGTGTGAAGTAAGTCAGGAGGAGAAAAACAAATACCGTATGCTAACACATATATTTGGATTCTTAGGGAAAAGAAAGTCATGAAGTACCTAGGGTAAGTTGGGAATAAAGACACAGACCTACTAGAGAATGGACTTGAGGATATGGGGAGGGGGAAGGGTAAGCTGTGACAATGTTAGAGAGTGGCTTGGGCATATATACACTACCAAACGTAAAATAGATAGCTAGTGGGAAGCAGCCGCATAGCACAGGGAGATCAGCTTGGTGCTTTGTGACCACTTCCATGGGTGGGAGAGGGAGGGTGGGAGGGAGGGAGATGCAAGAGGGAAGATATATGGGAACATGTGTGTATGTATGGCTGATTCACTTTGTTATAAAGCGGAAACTAACACACCATTGTAAAGCAATTATACTCTAATAAAGATGTTAAAAAAAAGAAAAAAAAAACCATGAGATATCATCTCACACTGGTCAGGATGGCCATCATCAAAAATCTACAAACAATAAATGATGGAAAGGGTGTGGAGAAAAGAGAACACACTTGCACTGTTGGTGGGAATGTAAATTGATACAGCCACTATGGAGAACAGTATGGAGGTTCCTTAAAAAAACTAAAAATAGGACTACCATATGACTCAGAAATCCCACTACTGTGCATATACCCTGAGAAAACCATAACTCTTAAATAGTCACGTACCAAAATATTCATTTCAGCTCTATTTACAATAGCCAGGACATGGAAGACACCTAAGTGTCCATCAACAGATGAACAGATAAAGAAGATGTGGCACATATATACAATGGACTATTACTCAGCCATAAAAAGAAATGAAATTGAGTTATTTTTAGTGTGGTGGATGGACCTAGAGACTGTCATACAGAGTGAAGTAAGTCAGAAAGAGAAAAACAAATACCATATCCTAACACATATATATGGAATCTAAAAAATAAAAATAAAAAATGCTAAGAAGAACCTCAGGGCAAGAGCGGAACAAAGACGGAGACCTACTAGAGAATGGACTTGAGGATACAGGGAGGGCAAAGTGTAAGCTGGGACAAAGTGAGAGAGTGGCATGGACATATATACACTACCAAATGTAAAATAGATAGCTAGTGGGAAGCAGCCACATAGCACAGGGAGATTAGCTCAGTGCTTTGTGACCACCTAGAGGGGGTGGGATAGGAAGGTTGGGAGGGAGAGAGATGCAAGAGTGAAGAGAAATGGGGACATATGTATATGTATAACTGATTCACTTTGTTATAAAGCAGAAACTAACACACCATTGTAAAGCAATTATACTCCAATAATGTTGAAAAAAATAAGTGGTGATAGGAAAACTGGACAGGTACATGTAAAAGAATGAATTTAGAACAGTCCCTAACACCATACAGAAAAATAAACTCAAAATGGATTAAACATCTAAATGTAAGGCCAGACACTATCAAACTCTTAGAGGAAAACATAGGCAGAACACTCTATGACATAAATCACAGCAAGATCCTTTATGACCCACCTCCTAGACAAATGGAAATAAAAACAAAAATAAACATATGGGACCTAATGAAACTTAAAAGCTTTTTTGCAGCAAAGGAAACCATAAACAAGATGAAAAGACAACCCTCAGAATGGGAGAAAACATTTGCAAATGAAGCAACTGACAAAGGATTAATCTCCAATATTTATAAGTAGCCCATGCAACTCAATATCAGAAAAACAAACAACCCAAACCAAAAATGGGCAGAAGACCTAAATAGACATTGAAAAAAATAAGTGGTGATAGGAAAACTGGACAGGTACATGTAAAAGAATGAATTTAGAACAGTCCCTAACACCATACAGAAAAATAAACTCAAAATGGATTAAACATCTAAATGTAAGGCCAGACACTATCAAACTCTTAGAGGAAAACATAGGCAGAACACTCTATGACATAAATCACAGCAAGATCCTTTATGACCCACCTCCTAGACAAATGGAAATAAAAACAAAAATAAACATATGGGACCTAATGAAACTTAAAAGCTTTTTTGCAGCAAAGGAAACCATAAACAAGATGAAAAGACAACCCTCAGAATGGGAGAAAACATTTGCAAATGAAGCAACTGACAAAGGATTAATCTCCAATATTTATAAGTAGCCCATGCAACTCAATATCAGAAAAACAAACAACCCAAACCAAAAATGGGCAGAAGACCTAAATAGACATTTCTCCAGAGAAGATATACAGATTTCCAACAAACACATTAAAGAATGTTCAACATCACTAGTCATTAGAGAATTGCAAATCAAAAGTACAATGAGGTATCACCTCACCCTGGTCAGAATGGCCATCATCAAATATCTACAAACAATAAATGCTGGAGAGGGTGTGGAGAAAAGTGAACCCTCTTGCACTGTTGGTGGGAATGTAAGTTGATATGGCTACTATGGAGAACAGTATGGAGGTTCCTGAAAAAACTAAAAATAGAAATACCATGCGACCCAGCAATCCCACTACTGGGCATATACCCTGAGAAAACCATAATTCAAAAAGAGTCATGTACCACAATGTTAATTTACAGCTCTATTTACAATCACCAGGACATGAAAGCAACCTATGTGTCCATCAGCAGATGAATGGATAACGAATATGTGGCACATATATACAATGGAATATTACTCAGCCATTAAAAGAAATGAAATTGAGTTATTTGTAGTCAGGTAGATGGACCTAGAGTCTGTCAGAGTGAAGTAAGTCAGAAAGAGAAAAGGAAATACCATATGCTAACACATATGTATGGAATCAAAAAAAAAAAAGCATATTAAGAAACTAGGGGCCGGGCAGGGATAAAGACGCTGACGTGGAGAATGGACTTGTGGACACGGGGAGTGGGAAGTGTAAGCTGGGACGAAGTGAGAGAGTGGAATGGACTTATATATACTACCAAATGTAAAATAGATAGCTAGTGGGAAGCAGCCGCATAGCACAGGGATATCAGCTCGGTGCTTTGTGACCACCTAAAGGGGTGGGATAGGGAGGTGCGAGGGAGACTCTAGAGGGGGACGATATGGGGATATACGTATATGTATAGCTGATTCACTTTGTTATAAAGCAGAAACTAACAAAACTTTGTAAAGCAATTATACTCCAATAAAGATGTTAAAAAAATAAACATCTCTTTATTTCTTACAGAGCTTTCCTTCCTTTTCCCTAATCCATGTTCCTCTTATTTCCTGCTGCCTCTCAATTAATTCTTATCAAAGGGCTATCTGATAATGAGGAGTTATTGTTTACTAGGTAGGATCCTTCCCTGTGGAAAATAGGAAAGTGTAGGCAATTAAGGCCTAAAATGATGAGGCAATTAGTTGTGCAGTTATTTTTTGAGACCCCTCAAAAATCCCATCTCATAGGCACAAATGGCTACTGATTGATCCCTATGCAAGTCTGGTCCTATTTAAAATAATCCCTTTCAACCAGTGCAGACTGCTACATGTTGTGGATAAAAAGGGAGCTCAATAAACTCTTGCTGACTTGAGGTAAGTTTACCACAGACCTGACAAAGCATGAGCCTCCTTATGATTAGTTGTAATTTACTAAGTGGAACTCATGTTACCACTGAGTTCTACACATGTGTCTAGGGGCATCATTTCCACTTTAGGACATGATGCAATATACACAAATTAATCTATATAACTATCCTCATAGTCAGGGGACCCAGCTTCCTGTGTGGCATGTTTTTGTCATGGTGTCTAGGCAGTGTACCCAATCGCTAAATTTTTATCCATGTCTCTGGCCAATGGCTCCACAAAAGCAAAATTGTTTATATTAATTTTTATTTTCTGGAATTTTGGCCTTCTCTAGCAATCTTGGTTGGAATTTTAAAATTTTCCTCTATATTTGCTACCTATGTAGTTGAAGGCCAAAAGCAGGAATAGGTAAAAGTATGCACTAGTTGCCAAATTTCTTTTTTCTAGTTTGCTCCACACCACCATTCCAAATGTTTCTGAGTAATTTTGAAAGAACTGGAGAGATAGAGGTTAAGAGAAAGTTATTTGGATTCTGTTCTATACTAATATCTATCATCTATGTATCTATGTATCTATCTATCCATCTATCTATCTATGTATCTATTATCTAGCTAGCTAGCTCGTTAGCTTACTAGTTATCTTCTTTCAATCACATATCTTTCCAAAAGAATAAAAAGAGGTATGAAAGCTGCTTTGTGTTTTCCCTTTAAAGCCTATGATATAAGTTAGTTTAGGGCATTAAAAAGGAATGAATCAAGTCACATACCATCATTTGAGGAAGTGCCTGATTAGGCCATTCATTGCCTCCCTTATAATTTGCTTTTCAAGTATCCAGAAAAAAATGGAAATAAAAAACAAGAAGTCATAGGCTGAAGCCTCAAGCCCTCAGAAAATGTATGTATATGCAGGAACTTTGATATAAACTGATTCCTCACATTAAACCACAATAAGAGATCAGTGTGTAGACTTGGAGGGAACGTTAAAGGAGTAAAGATAACAATGGCAAATGGGTGAAACCCAATAAATAAAAAATGTCACTGTCATCAAAATGGATTATGCATTTAGAGAATATTATTTCATCCAAATAGAGGAGTCTTGGCTTGGACTCTCACTGTCCGTATTTAGTCATTCTCTCCGTGGGCACACAAGGGGCAGTCAATCCAAATTACTCATCCTATACAGCTCTCTCTCAGTCTCCTGCTTTTTGTTTGCCTATTCATTTCCTGTACAAAGACTAGCCTCTAGAAGGCGTGGCTTGGGGGTGCCCGGAGGCATCTCAAAACAATGGCTTTGAGTCCTCCCTTTAACTCTTCAACTGATTAATATTCTGTGTAGCCAGAAGCCGGCCTGACTCAGGGCCTTGGCTTAAAGAGCAGATGGATTATGGCCACTGCTCCTCAATTGATTCATTATTTAGGCCATTAATTTTCTTCTTACCAAAAACATCTGGTGTCTGATGCTTGGGGATAAACTGATATTAGCTGTAAGCCAGTTTAATAACAGGTTCATCATCTATGATTGTAGGTTAAAACCATAGACAAGAGTTCAGAATGTATGCAAGAATTTCAAAAGAAAGGACACTGTATAAGCTGCTTGGTTTAGAAACATTCTCAGACAGAAGATTAATTTGGTTTTGTTATTTTTAAATAAAATCTCACTCACTTTTTGACAGTGAGACATTACCAATCATTTTGAATTAGAGAATAAATATTTAAAAACTTTCCCAAATATGATAAAATATGAATTTGGATTATAATTGTTATTCCTGCCTTGAATTATTTTTCTACCAGATGGTAAGAAGATAAAGTGAATATTATTATTATTTTAGATTATAAGATTGCTAAGAATAGATTGAATAAATCTCATTTTTATGTCTCATAATATTCCATGTTTATTGGCCAGACTCTTTCTCCTTCCAGATACTACTAAATTGTATTTTAATCATTAAGCTTGACTTTTGCCAAAATAGCTGAAGTGTACCTACTACAACTTTAGTACACTTTCTTTACCTTTTTTCCTTCTGAGACTTAAACCTCTCCCTTTTTAGTGTCTCAGCAGCTTTTGACTAGCAAAAAAATAATCCTGGGGAAAGGTTCTGCTATTAGTCTTTCACATCTTAGTATAAAT
This sequence comes from Physeter macrocephalus, assembly GCF_002837175.3. Lineage (NCBI taxonomy): Eukaryota > Metazoa > Chordata > Mammalia > Artiodactyla > Physeteridae > Physeter > Physeter macrocephalus. The sequence goes on from NC_041234.1 coordinate 57,807,106, forward strand.
GTGTTCTCTCTCCAATAAGGGATTTGCAGTTAAAGGCTAATATATCAGCAATGGGAAATGAAAGTACTCTGGCAAAGGAACTTGGCTGTAAAAGGATGAATATGCATGTGCACACAAGTATGTGTATATTCTTCTGTCGTTTATTACTTCCTGTCATCCCTGAAAACACACTTTCATTGGGTGGCTGGTTATTCTGCCTCTGTGCTTAACTGTCTGAATTGGCTGCAGGCAGGTGTTTGGCACCAATCTATAAGAAGTCAAATGCCAGATTTGTTGCCAAAAATAAACAGTTGTGTGGGTGGGCTTAGCAAGACATTCACAAAGACATCTGACTTGTACCATCTCTACTGGCTATATCTTCAACATATTTCCTCCTACCACTCCTCCATCCCATTCTATGCCTGCTGGAAAGCTGCCCAATGGTGAATTTGCTAAGAGGGTTGAGTGATGCTGCAGTGACCAGTCTCACCAGCACATCCCTCAACTCCTAATTCAGAGGAAGCTGTGAGTCAATGACAAGAGTTATTTACTAGACTAGTAAAGAAGTCCCAATAGAAATTGCTGGTTATTTTAAAGTGTCTGAATTCTGAGCACATAGAAAAAGGTATTTCGGTTTAGTCAAAGCCAAATGGACTTTTCTCTCAATCCTCAATCCTCAAACCATTAATTAACTATGTCTTACAAACATTAATTCAAGGACTGACTAGCAGGACGTGCTCGATCAAAAATACACACAGGTCCAGCTAAGACCAACTTTGACTGCGGCGGGGCCGCCCCGTCGGCCATAAGGGAGTCGGTGCAAGCTCCCCCCACCCCAAAAAAAGAAATACCAGATGCATATAAATCCACCCGTGACTGGTGAATAGGGTGGGGGTCCTCACCTCACAGGTGCAACCAAAGGCCTTGGAAAGATCCTCGAGTAGATCAGGCCCTCAGTTATGACTCTGGGAGTACCAACCAGAGGCCTTGGAAAGATCCTTGAATAGTGAATCCTGCAGTTGATGGGCCTGAGATACAATAACAGTGAGTCCCTGCCGAGCGGGTTGCTGGTTTCACGCGGCATGATGATTAAGCTCGTGATCTAGTACGATAGATCATAGTGTTAGTGGACTGGAATTGATTTAAGGACATGTGCTATGTACGATCAGTAATATTATGTAATATGTAAAATTAATAAAATTTAATACGAGCTTTAACTGATCGTGGGGAAAATAATTGAATGCACAATTATACATAGCATGTACATGTATACATCTACAGGGAGAACGCTATTTTTGATACGAGGTGTACATTTGCATGGTCTATGACATGAAAATGTAATTGAATAAATTATTTTCAATACTGACATAGCACTGTGGGTTTATATTTACAATGAAGCATTATTTCAAGGAATAGTTTATGTAGAATTTCAGCTTTGGGTGCTGATGGTGAGGTTTTAGTGCTTCTTCCTTGAGTCTTGGGGAGGTGTGGTTTTCTCCTTTTCCGGCTTACAAGGCCGGGGTATTCGTTATACTACAAAGACTCTTCATTTTAAGAGCTTGTTCTCGATAAGGCTAGCTATTGGCATTACGACTAGGATTAAGAGAAAGTACAGAATGGATGCTAGTTGGCCTACGGTTACGTATGGGTGTTCCACGGGTTGGCCTCCGATTCATGTTAGGGTTAGTAGGTCTACGATTAGTACTCAGAACAGGAGTTGGCTGAACGGTCGGAATATCATGCTTCGTTGTTTAGCTGTGTGAAGTATTGGGATGAATGCTAGGATTAGGATGGAGAGCAGTAGGGCTAGGACGCCTCCTAGTTTGTTGGGGACGGATCGTAGAATAGCGTACGCGAATAGGAAGTATCACTCTGGTTTAATGTGTGCTGGAGTGCTTAGTGGATTTCCTGGGGTGTAATTGTCGGGGTCTCCTAGTTGGTCGGGTGCAAATAGGGTTAGTATGAGTAGGGTTAGGATTAATAGTAAGGCACCTAAAATGTCTTTAATTGTGTAGTAGGGGTGAAATGGGATTTTATCTATGTTGGAGGGGATTCCTGTGGGGTTGTTGGATCCTGTTTCATGGAGAAATAGGAGGTGGACTATTGCTAGTGCTAGGATGATAAAGGGGAGGATGAAGTGGAAAGCGAAGAAGCATGTTAGTGTTGCTTTATCTACGGAAAAGCCACCTCAAATTCATTCTACTAGGGTGGTGCCGATGTAGGGAATTGCTGATAGAAGGTTGGTGATGACGGTTGCACCTCAGAATGATATTTGTCCTCAGGGTAGGACGTAGCCTACGAATGCGGTGGCTATTACTGTAATTAGTAGGATTACTCCAATGTTTCATGTTTCTTGGAAGACATAGGAGCCATAGTATAGGCCACGTCCTATGTGGGCGTAAAGGCAAATGAAGAATATGGAGGCCCCATTTGCGTGCAGATATCGGATAATTCAGCTGTAGTTAACGTCCCGGCAGATGTGTGCGACTGATGAGAAGGCGGTTGTTGTATCTGGTGTGTAGTGTATTGCTAGGAATAAGCCTGTTAGGATTTGTATGATCAGGCAAAGTCCAAGTAGAGAGCCAAAGTTCCATCATGAGGAGATGTTTGATGGGGTGCGGAGATCAATGAATGTGTTGTTGATGATTTTTATTAATGTGTGTGTCTTTCGAATGTTGGTCATTAGTGTTCTTGTAGTTGAATAACAACGATGATTTTTCATGTCATTGGTCATGGTTTGAGTCCATGTGAGAATGATGATAATGTATCTTGTTTTTGTTTTGAGTGTTATATTTGTAATTAGTTTTGTGGGGGTTTCCTCAAAGCCTTCACCTATTTATGGGGGTTTAGGGTTAATTGTGGGTGGTGGTGTGGGGTGTTGGATTGTTTTAAGTTTTGGTGTTTCGTTTTTAGGTTTAATGGTATTTTAAATTTATTTAGGGGGAATGTTGGTTGTGTTTGGCTATACTACGGCTATGGCTACCGAGCAGTATCCTGAAGTTTGGGTTTCTAATAAGGTTGTGTTGGGGGCATTTCTTTTAGGGTTGATGGTAGAGTTTTTGGTAGTGGTATATGTATTAAAGGGTGGAGAGATAGAGGTTCTTTTCGAGTTTAGTGGGTTGGGGGATTGGGTGGTCTATGGTACAGGGGATTTTAGATTTTTCGGTGAAGAGGCTGTAGGGGTTGCTGCGCTGTACAGTTATGGTGTCTGGTTAGTGGTTGTCACGGGTTGGTCGCTGTTTATTGGTGTTGTGGTTATTATGGAAATTACTCGGGGTAATTAAAGAGGAGTGTGGAGAGGATAATAGTAATGAGGAAGGATAAAAAGTATAGCTTGATAAGGCCTTGTTGCTTTGAGGTCAGTTGATTTCAAATGCAGTGATGAAGCCTAGGGTTGTCATTGTAAGAGCGGTTAGTTTTAGGTGTAGGGGCATGGTTATTAGGGGAGTGGTTATGGGGGGAATGCTGTTGGATAGGATGAAGCCGGCGAAAACCCTTCCGATTAGTAGGCGTTTGATAGGGTTGATTAGCGAGGGGTTGTTTTCATTAATAGTAATGTAGGGAGGGAATCGGGGTTGTCCTAGTAGTGTGAAGAAGATGATACGAGTGCTGTAAACGGCTGTGAGGGAGGTAGCGGTTAATGTTAGTAATAGGGCTCAGGCGTTGGTATAAGACGAAGTGGCGGCTTCAATGATGGGATCTTTGGAGTAAAATCTGGTGAGAAATGGTATTCCTGTTAGTGCAAGGCAGCCAATGATGAGGGCGGTCGTAGTGAAAGGGAGGGCCTTGAACAGTCCTCTTATTTTTCGAATATCTTGTTCGTTATTTAGGTTGTGGATAATGGAGCCGGAACACAGGAATAGCATAGCTTTGAAGAAGGAATGTGTGCAGATATGTAGGAATGCTAGGTAAGGTTGGTTGAGGCCGATCGTTACTATTATTAGGCCCAGTTGACTGGAGGTGGAGAAAGCGATAATTTTTTTGATGTCGTTTTGGGTGAGGGCGCAGATGGCTGTGAATAGGGTGGTGAGGGCACCTAAGGATAGGGCTATTGTCTGGGCGAGCTTATTGTTTACTATTAGAGGGTGGAAGCGGACAAGTAAGAAAATTCCCACTACAACTATTGTGCTCGAATGGAGTAAGGCTGAAACGGGGGTGGGGCCTTCTATTGCTGAGGGGAGCCAGGGGTGGAGTCCAAATTGGGCTGATTTCCCAGCTGCGGCTAGTACTAGTCCCATGAGGGGGAGGTTTGGAGAGCCTTGGTTGAGTGCAAAGATTTGTTGTAGATCCCATGTATTTATGTTGGAGAGGAATCATGCTATTGATGCAAGAAATCCGATATCTCCGATAAGGTTGTATAAGATTGCTTGGAGGGCGGCTGTGTTTGCATTTGTTCGTCCGAATCATCAGCCGATAAGTAGGAACGACATAATTCCCACCCCTTCTCATCCGACGAAGAGCTGGAAGAGATTGTTGGCGGTAACAAGAATTAGTATGGTAATAAGGAAGAGGAGTAAGTATTTAAAGAATTGGTTGATGTGGGGGTCGGAGTGTATATATCATATTGAGAATTCTATGATGGATCATGTGATGAATAGTGCTACGGGCAGAAATATGAGTGAAAAGTAGTCTATCTTGAAACTGAGTGTTAGTTTGAGGGTTTGAATAGTAATTCAGTGTCAGTTTTAAATAAGTGCTTCTTGGTTTGTGTGAAGGTATACCGTTATTGGGACTAGGCTAGTGATGAAAGCGCAGAGAACGATGTTTTTTACATAGGTTTGATACTTGTTGCTTTTGTGGAGGTCTGTGTTGGATGTGATGATTGGGGTAATTAAGATCAGTAGTGTGAGTAGGGTGAAGGAAGCAAATAGATTTATTACTTTTATTTGGAGTTGCACCAATTTTTTGGCTCCTAAGGCCAATGGATAACTTCTATCCTTTAAAAGCTTGAAAAAGCCATACGAAATATGAGTGAAAAGTAGTCTATCTTGAAACTGAGTGTTAGTTTGAGGGTTTGAATAGTAATTCAGTGTCAGTTTTAAATAAGTGCTTCTTGGTTTGTGTGAAGGTATACCGTTATTGGGACTAGGCTAGTGATGAAAGCGCAGAGAACGATGTTTTTTACATAGGTTTGATACTTGTTGCTTTTGTGGAGGTCTGTGTTGGATGTGATGATTGGGGTAATTAAGATCAGTAGTGTGAGTAGGGTGAAGGAAGCAAATAGATTTATTACTTTTATTTGGAGTTGCACCAATTTTTTGGCTCCTAAGGCCAATGGATAACTTCTATCCTTTAAAAGCTTGAAAAAGCCATACTGTTAGGTATGGGAGCATGAGTTAGCAGTTCTTGCAGTACGTTTTCGGTAAATAAGAAGTCTTGGTCTTCTGTTACTGGCTTCACAAGCTTGTGTTTATTTTAAACTATATTTACAGTAGAGAGGACCTAGAATGATCTTAGGGTTTAGTGATAGGAGTAGAAGGGGGATGATATGTAGAGCTATTAGGGTGTGTTCTCGTGTGAAGGATGGGGTGAGGTTGTTGATGTGATGTGTGTGTTTACCATGCTGTGTGGTGATTAGTATGTATAGGGAGTACAGGGCGGTGATTACGATGTTTGTTCCTATTAGAATGATGGTGAAGTTTGATCATGAGAATGCTGATATGACTACGAGTAGTTCTCCGATTAGGTTGATTGTGGGGGGTAGGGCGAGGTTTGTTAGGCTTGCTAATAGTCACCAGGTCGCTATTAGTGGGAGGAAGATTTGTAGGCCTCAAGCTAAGATCATAGTTCGGCTATGAATTCGTTCATAGTTTGAATTTGCTAGGCAGAATAATATGGAGGATGTGAGACCGTGGGCGATTATTAAGGCGGTAGCCCCTATGTAGCTCCAGGGTGTTTGGATAAGAATGGCTGTGATAACGAGTGCTATGTGGCTGACTGAGTAGTATGCAATGAGTGATTTTAGGTCTGTCTGGCGTAGACAGATGGAGCTGGTTATAATTATTCCCCACAGTGAGAGCATGAGGAAAGTGTAGGCTATGTACTCTGTGAGTGGGTTGAGTATGGGTGTAATTCGTAGCATGCCGTAGCCACCAAGTTTTAATAGTACAGCTGCAAGGACTATGGAACCTGCGATAGGGGCCTCTACATGTGCTTTGGGTAGTCATAGGTGTAATCCGTAGAGGGGTATTTTTATTATAAAAGCTATCATGCAGGCTAATCATATGAAGGTGTTGGATCAGGAGGTCAATAGGGGTTGGGCTCAGTATTGCAGTAGGAGAAAGTTTAGGGTTCCTGTTGTGTTTTGTAGGTATGTTAGTGCTACCAATAAGGGGAGGGATCCGAGCAGTGTATAGAAGAGGAAATAGAGTCCTGCATTAAGTCGCTCTGTTTGGTTACCTCAGCGGGTAATAACAGTAAGGGTTGGGACTAGTGTAGCTTCGAATATGATGTAGACTAGGATTAGTTCTGTAGCGGTGAATGTTATGATGAGGAATGTTTGTAGTATAATTAGTATTGTGATGTAGAGTTTTTTTTGGGTAAGTGGTTCTTTGAGAAGGTACGATTGGCTTGCTATTAATATTAGTGGGAGGAGTCATATGGTTAGGATTAGAAGTGGTGTGGAAAGGGAGTCAGAGAAGAATGTTAAGGAGTAGTTAAGACTGTTGTATTTGGGTTGGTTAAGGAGGAGTAGGCTTGTAAAGCTGATTAGTAGGCTGTGGGCTGTGGAATTGACTCGGATTAAGTTGTTTTTTGATAATCAGGTCAGTGGTATTAGTATGATAGTGGGAATAATAAATTTTAGCACTGGAGGAGGTTGAGGCTTTGAACATAGTCGGTGCCATATGTGTTGGAGATTATGACTAGCAGGGCCAGCCCGATGGCTGCTTCGCAGGCTGCGAAAACTAGGAGGATGATTGGGACTATGCTGGCTAAGGTGAAGTGCGAATTTAGGACTGTGAGGGCTGTAAAAATGAATAGTGATAGTATTATGCCTTCTAGACAGAGTAGTGCGGATATTAGGTGGGATCGTACATTAGTAGACCTACGAGGGATATGGTGAAGGCTATTATGATGTTTATGTGGATTAGGGACACTTGGTACTTGTGAGTCTGATCATAGTCCAGTGAGTCGAAATCACTTGTTTTGTTTTAAACTAAATACCATATTCGGCTCATTCTAAGCCTTCTTGGGTTCATTCGTAGGCTAGGCTGGCTGCTAGCAGGGAGATTAGGAGTAGGGCTATGGTAAGTATTGTTTTTAGGTTGTTTGTTTGGATTGCTCAGGGAAGAGGAAGTAGGAGGGC
>NC_041234.1:57821709-57831444 GCF_002837175.3 Physeter macrocephalus
CCGATGGCTGCTTCGCAGGCTGCGAAAACTAGGAGGATGATTGGGACTATGCTGGCTAAGGTGAAGTGCGAATTTAGGACTGTGAGGGCTGTAAAAATGAATAGTGATAGTATTATGCCTTCTAGACAGAGTAGTGCGGATATTAGGTGGGATCGTACATTAGTAGACCTACGAGGGATATGGTGAAGGCTATTATGATGTTTATGTGGATTAGGGACACTTGGTACTTGTGAGTCTGATCATAGTCCAGTGAGTCGAAATCACTTGTTTTGTTTTAAACTAAATACCATATTCGGCTCATTCTAAGCCTTCTTGGGTTCATTCGTAGGCTAGGCTGGCTGCTAGCAGGGAGATTAGGAGTAGGGCTATGGTAAGTATTGTTTTTAGGTTGTTTGTTTGGATTGCTCAGGGAAGAGGAAATAGGAGGGCGATTTCTAGGTCGAAGAGAAGGAAGGTGATTGCTACTAGGAAAAATTTTATGGAGAAGGGTAGGCGGGCGGATTCTATGGGGTCAAAGCCGCATTCATAGGGGCTTGTGTTTTCGGCATATGTATTTAGTTGGGGGAGTCAAAAGGCGATAAGTACTAATAGCAAGGCTAGTGTTGTGTTGCTCAGGAGTGTCAGTAGAAGATTTATTGTTCTTTTTCGGAGTTAACCGAAACTAACTGATTGGAAGTCAGTTGTACTCGTTGATACTAAAAGGACTATGAACCTCATCAATAGATTGATACGTAGAGAAATAGTCATACGACGTCTACAAAGTGTCAGTATCAGGCTGCGGCTTCGAAGCCGAAGTGGTGATTTGATGTGAAGTGGAATTTTATTTGGCGCAGAAAGCAGACAATAAGGAAAGTAGATCCAATGATAACGTGCAGTCCGTGGAAACCTGTGGCTACAAAGAAGGTGGAACCATAGATTCCGTCTGAGATCGTAAATGGGGCTTCGTAATATTCTGATGCTTGTAGTAAGGTAAAGTAAAGACCAAGTGCAATCGTGATGAAGAGGGCTTGAAGTATGTGCTTGCGGTTTCCTTGTATGAGACTGTGGTGGGCTCAGGTGATGGATACGCCAGAGGCTAGTAGCACGGAGGTATTGAGGAGTGGGACCTCGAAGGGGTTTAGGGGATGGATGCCTGTTGGTGGTCAGCATCCGCCTAGCTCGGGGGTAGGGGCGAGGCTTGAGTGTTAAAAGGCTCAGAAAAAGCCTGTGAAAAATAGAAATTCTGACAAGATAAATAGGACTATTCCATATCGGAGTCTCTTTTGGACGGTTGCTGTATGGTGGCCTTGGAAGGTGCTTTCTCGAATAATGTCTCATCACCATTGGTATATTGTCAGGGCGTTTGTTAGGAGACTTAAAGTTAGTAGGATGGCTGAGTTGAAGTGGAATCATATGATTAGGCCCGATGTTATGAGAAGTGCTGAGAGAGCTCCTGTGAGGGGTCAAGGGCTTGGGTTTACTATGTGGTAGGAGTGAGTTTGGTGGGTCATTATGTGTTATCATGCAAATATAGACTTACTAGGAGGGTAAATACATAGGCTTGGATCAAGGTGACAACGAATTCAAGAATGGTTAGCAGGGTGAGAATAGTGAATATGATGAGAGCTGTAAATAGGCTGGTGCTTGTTAATGCGAGGGTAGTTATTCCGATTAGGTGCATTAATAGGTGACCTGCTGTAATGTTAGCGGTCAATCGCACGGCTAGCGCTACTGGTTGGATGAATAGGCTGATAGTTTCGATAATTACTAATATAAGAATAAGAAAGGCGGGTGTACCTTGAGGTAAGAAGTGGGCTAAGGATGCTTTTGTTTTGTTACGGAAGCCTGCAATAACAGTGCCGGCTCATAGGGGAATGGCCATCCCTATATTTATTGAGAGTTGTGTAGTAGGTGTAAATGAGTGGGGTAATATTCCGAGGAGATTGGTGGAGGTGATAAATAGGATAAGTGAGATGAGTATCAGGGATCAGTTTTGTCCTTTGGGGTTATGTGTGCTTATTAATTGTTTTGATGTAAGTTTGGTTAATCACTGTTGGATAGAAACTGTTCGGTTGTCAATTAGTCGGGTTGGTGTTGGGAATAAGATAGTTGGGAATATGATAATTAGGGTGATGATGGGGACGCCTAGCATTACTGGGACTGTAAAAGAGGTAAATAGATTTTGGTTCATGTAGTGTTTCAAGGGGTTTGTTTTCGTGTTTTAGTGGGTGTTAATTCAGGGCTGGGGGAGTGAAGGTGTTTTGATATTTTTAATTGGAGAAGTATGAAAAGAGTTAGGAATATGGATAGGATGGTAAGAAATCATGTTGATGTATCTAGTTGTGGCATGTCATCAAGGGGAGGTTTGGCTCTCAATCTTTAACTTAAAAGGTTAACGCTGGTTTAGCTTCTTGATGAGGTTACAGTATAGAGATGGATCACTTTTCAAAACTCTCTAGAGGTACTAGTTCGAGTACGATTGGTATAAAGCTATGGTTTGAGCCACAGATTTCTGAACACTGTCTGTAGAATAAGCCTGGTCGTGTTGATATTAAGGTTGTGTGGTTTAGGTGCCCAGGAATTGCGTCTGTTTTTAGACCCAAGGAGGATAGGGCTCATGAGTGTAGGACGTCCTCGGAGGAGACCAACATTCGGATTGTTATTTCTATGGGTAAGACTATTCGGTTATCTACTAATAGTCGTAGGTCTCCTGGTTTTAAGTCCGATGTTGGGATTATGTAAGAATCGAAGGTTAGGTCTTCGTAGTCGGTATATTTGTAGCTTCAGTATCATTGGTGGCCTATTGTTTTTACGGTAAGGGAGGGGTTGTTAATTTCGTCTATTATGTAGAGGATTCGTAGGGATGGTAGGGCGATTAGGATTAGAATGATAGCGGGGATAGATTTTGGTTCATGTAGTGTTTCAAGGGGTTTGTTGTTTTCATGTTTTAGTGGGTGTTAATTCAGGGCTGGGGGAGTGAAGGTGTTTTGAGATTTTTAATTGGAGAAGTATGAAAAGGGTTAGGAATATGGATAGGATGGTAAGAAATCATGTTGATGTATCTAGTTGTGGCATGTCATCAAGGGGAGGTTTGGCTCTCAATCTTTAACTTAAAAGGTTAACGCTGGTTTAGCTTCTTGATGAGGTTACAGTATAGAGATGGATCACTTTTCAAAACTCTCTAGGGGTACTAGTTCGAGGACGATTGGCATAAAGCTGTGGTTTGAGCCGCAGATTTCTGAACACTGTCCATAGAATAAGCCTGGTCGTGTTGATATTAAGGTTGTCATAGAGGTTATGATGTTGGCTTGAAACCAACTGGAGAGGGTTCGATTCCTTCCTTTCTTGATCATTTTGGGTTGATGTATACTGGTTCTTCGAATGTGTGGTATGGTGGAGGACATCCGTTTAATCATTCGAGGTTTGTGGAGGTGAGATCTACTGTTATTACTTCTCGTTTGGATGTGAAGGCTTCTCGGATGATGAAGATTATTAGTATGACCACTGTTAGTGAGATGAATGAGCCTATTGATGAGATTGTATTTCATGTCGTGTAGGCGTCTGGGTAATCAGAGTATCGTCGAGGCATGCCGGATAGGCCTAGGAAGTGCTGTGGGAAGAATGTTAGGTTTACGCCTACGAATATGATGAGGAAGTGGATTTTTCCTCATGTTGGGTTGAGTGTATATCCTGAGAATAATGGGAATCAGGGAACGAACCCTCCTATGATGGCAAAGACAGCTCCTATTGAAAGTACGTAGTGGAAATGGGCGACTACATAGTACGTGTCATGGAGAATGATGTCTAGTGAAGAATTGGCTAGGACGATACCAGTTAGGCCACCTACTGTGAAGAGAAAGATGAAACCTAAGGCTCATATCAAGGCAGGAGATCATTTAATGTTGCCTCCGTGAAGTGTTGCTAGTCAACTGAAGACTTTTACTCCTGTTGGGATAGCAATGATTATGGTTGCAGATGTGAAGTATGCTCGTGTATCAACGTCCATGCCTACTGTGAATATATGGTGGGTCCATACGATAAAGCCTAAGAACCCGATAGAGATTATAGCCCAGACTATTCCTATATACCCGAAGGGTTCTTTTTTCCCGGAGTAGTAAGTCACAATGTGGGAAATTATTCCGAAACCAGGTAGAATTAGATTATAGACTTCAGGATGGCCAAAGAATCAGAACAAGTGTTGGTATAAAACAGGGTCTCCTCCTCCTGCCGGATCGAAGAAAGTTGTATTTACGTTTCGGTCAGTTAATAGTATGGTAATTCCGGCTGCTAGGACCGGTAGGGATAAGAGAAGTGATACTGCTGTAACTAGGATAGATCATACGAAGAGGGGTGTTTGGTATTGGGTTATAGCGGGTGGTTTTATGTTAATAATGGTTGTAATAAAGTTGATGGCCCCAAGGGTTGAGGAGACACCGGCTAGGTGTAGGGAAAAGATGGTAAAGTCAACTGATGCTCCTGCGTGTGCTAGGTTTCCGGCCAGAGGGGGGTAAACTGTTCAGCCTGTGCCTGTGCCGGCTTCAACTATTGAGGACACTATTAGTAGTAGGAATGAAGGAGGAAGTAGCCAGAAGCTTATGTTATTTATACGGGGGAAGGCTATGTCAGGTGCTCCAATTATTAAGGGGACTAGTCAGTTTCCGAAGCCGCCAATTATGATGGGTATGACCATGAAGAAGATTATCACGAAAGCGTGGGCTGTTACTAGTACGTTGTAGACTTGGTCATCTCCAATTAGTGTGCCGGGTTGACCTAACTCAGCGTGGATTAGCAGGCTCAGGCCAGTACCCACCATTCCCGCTCAGGCACCGAACAGTAGGTATAGAGTGCCAATGTCCTTGTGATTAGTTGAGAATAATCAGTGGTTTATGAACATAGGTAAAATGGCCGAGTAGGTATTAGACTGTAAATCTAAAGACAGAGGTTGAACCCTCTTTTTGCCAAGTCCTGTAGTGAGTAATCATATTGAATTGCAAATTCAAAGAAGCAGCTTCAATCCTGCCAGGGCTTCTTCCGCCTTTTTTCCCCCCCGCGGCGGGAGAAGTAGATTGAAGCCACTTGATTAGGGTATTTAGCTGTTAACTAAAAATTCGTGGGAAGTGTATCCCTCCAATCTAGTGAGGATTTAGCTTAATTAAAGTGTTTGATTTGCATTCAATTGATGTAAGATATAGACTCGCAGTCCTTATTGTGCAGGAGTTAAGTGAATGATACTTGCTTAGGGCTTTGAAGGCTCTTGGTCTGAGTGTAACCTAAACTCCTATAGTAAGATGGAGAGCATTGGTGTAAGGGGTAGGAGTATTGTTGACATTACGATTGCTGTTGGTAGGAGGGTTGTCCGTTTTGTGGAGTGAAATTGTCATTTTATTTTTATGTTGTTTATGGAGGGGAATAGGGTTAATACTGTTGAGTAGGTGAGGCATATGTAGAAGTAGAGGTTGAGTAGTGCTGTGACGGCTATGAAGGTTGGTATGATAAGGGCTTCGTTTTTTGTTAATTCTTGAATGATTATTCATTTGGGCATAAATCCTGAAAGTGGTGGGAGTCCTCCTATAGAAAATAGGGTAAGCATGGTGAGGGTTGTGGTAATGGGTGTTTTGTTTCATATCTGGGACAAAGATAATATAGTGGTGGTTGAGTTTTGGATAAATAACATAAATATGGTGAAAGTTATTGTGATGTAAATTAGTAGGTTTAGCAAAGTTATGGTTGGGTTGTAGAGTAGGATGGTTGTTATTCATCCTATGTGGGCGATTGATGAGTAGGCTATGATTTTTCGGAGTTGTGTCCGCTTTAGTCCTCCTCAACCTCCGATTAGGATGGAGAGTAGGGATATGGTTAGTATTAGATTTATGTTAATTGATGGTGAAATTTGGTAGAGAATGGATAGGGGTGCGAGTTTTTGTCATGTAAGTAGGATTAGGCCTGTGGCTAAGGGGATGCCTTGTGTGACTTCGGGCACTCAGAAGTGGAATGGTGATAGTCCTAGCTTGATGGCTAGGGCTGTTGTTATTAGTATGGATGCTGTTGGGTTGAATAACTTGGTGATAGTCCATTGGCCGGAGTGTGATAAGTTGATTATGACTGCTATTATGAGTAGGGTGGACGCGGTAGCTTGAGTTAGGAAATATTTAGTGGAGGCTTCTATGGCCCGGGGATTAAAGTCTTTTATTATGATGGGGATGATGGCTATCATGTTTATTTCAAATCCAATTCAGGCGAAGAGTCAGTGGGAGCTGATAATTACTATTATCGTGCCTAGGATGAGTGTTGCTAGTGTAATGATGAAGATGAATGGATTTATTAGTATGGGAAGGGTATAAACCAACATTTTTGGGGTATGGGCCCGAAAGCTTGTTTAGCTGACCTTACTGTAGATTGTAGTGTAGTAATATGGTAGCACGAAGAATTTTGAATTCTTAAGGGTAGGTTCAATTCCTATTATTCTAGAAATAAGAGGGTTTAAGCCTCTATTATTTACTCCATCAAAGTAACTCTTTTGTCAGACATATTTCTTATGTTTGAGGGGGAATGCCTGCTGCTATGATAGGTAATGAGATATGTCATATACAGAGGGCCAATGTTAGAGGGAGAAAATTTTTTCAGAGTAAGTGTATTAGTTGATCATATCGGAATCGGGGGTAGGATGCTCGGATTCATAGGAAGGATATTGTAAGTAATAGTGTTTTGAGGATGAGGTTTGTTGTGTGTAGTTCTGGTGCGTAGGGGTCGCGGCATGCCCCTAGGAACAGAATGGCTGTGAATATGTTTATTATGATGATGTTGGCATATTCTGCTAGAAAGAAAAGGGCAAAGGGGCCTGCTGCATATTCTACGTTGAAGCCGGAGACGAGTTCTGATTCTCCTTCTGTTAGGTCAAAAGGGGCTCGGTTAGTTTCTACTAGGGTGGAGATGAACCATATTATGGCTAGTGGTCATGAGGGGAAGAGTAGTCAGAGTTGTTCTTGGGTTGTGGTTAGTGTTGATAGGGTGAAGGAGCCGTTTATTAATAAGACTGATAGGAGGATAATGGCTAGTGTTACTTCGTATGAGATTGTTTGTGCCACTGCCCGGAGGGCTCCGATTAGTGCGTATTTTGAGTTGGAGGCTCAGCCGGATCATAGAATGGAGTAGACAGCTAGGCTGGATATTGCTAGTATAAATAGTACTCCTAGGTTTATGTTAATAAGGGGGTATGGCGTGGGTAGGGGGCTCCATATTGTAAGGGCTAGGGTTAGGGCTAGTATGGGTGTGATAATGAATATGGTGGTGGAGGATGTGGCTGGGCGTAGGGGTTCTTTGGTGAATAATTTAATTGCGTCGGCAAAGGGTTGGAGTAGCCCATGTAGGCCGACAATGTTTGGTCCTTTTTGGAGTTGTATATATCCTAGGATTTTACGTTCTACTAATGTTAGGAATGCTACGGCCAGGAGGATAGGGAGGGTAAGCATTAGGATGTTAATTATAAACATTCTGTTGAGGAGGGGATTTGAACCTCTGGGTGTAAAAGCTTAAGTTTTATGCAATTACCGAACTCTGCCACCCCAACAATACCCTGATCTTGGGCAGGCTTAGTTTGCGCTTATTTGTTAAATTAAGATTAGATCATTAATTGTTTGAAGGCGCTTATGTAAAGTTGGCCTTATTTCTCTTGTCCTTTCGTACTAGGAGAAATGCGTAACAGATAGAAACTCACCTGGATTACTCCGGTCTGAACTCAGATCACGTAGGACTTTAATCGTTGAACAAACGAACCCTTAATAGCGGCTGCACCATTAGGATGTCCTGATCCAACATCGAGGTCGTAAACCCTATTGTCGATATGGACTCTAGAATAGGATCGCGCTGTTATCCCTAGGGTAACTTGTTCCGTTGATCAAGGTTTTGGATCAGTAAGTGATATTACGCTTTGGCTGGTAGGCCTAGACTTTAATCACTCGGAGGGTTTTTTAAACTCCGAGGTCACCCCAACCGAAATTGTCAACCCATATAAAACTTTTTTATCCCTTGGTGGTTTGAGGTTGTGGGTTATTGGGTTGATTAATTGAAGCTCCATAGGGTCTTCTCGTCTTGTTTTGTTAGGCGGTTTGAGGTTGTGATTTTTGGGTTGATTAATTGAAGCTCCATAGGGTCTTCTCGTCTTGTTTTGTTATTCCCGCCTCTTCACGGGAAGGTCAATTTCACTGATTAAAAGTAAGAGACAGTAAAACCCTCATGTGGCTATTCATATAAGTCCTTATTTAGAGAACAAGTGATTATGCTACCTTTGCACAGTCAGGATACCGCGGCCGTTTAACTATTAGTCACTGGGCAGGCAGTGTCTCTAATACTAGTTATGCTAGAGGTGATGTTTTTGGTAAACAGGCGAGGTTTGTGTTTGCCGAGTTCCTTTTACTTTTTTTAATCTTTCCTTGGTGCACGCCTGTGTTGGGGTAACAGTGGGCTTAATAAATGGCTTGGCGTTGGGTTTTATTTATTGGCTGTTAACTATCAGTGTAGTATCAGTTACTGATGTAAGCTTGTGCGAGGAGAAAAAAGTATTGGGCTTTATTTATTGGCTGTTAATTATCAGCATATTATCAGTTACTGATGTAAGCTTGTGCAAGGAGAAAAAATTTCTTGTTACTCATATTAACAGTATTGCTTCTATAATCATATAGATTAGTCCAATAATTACACTAGGAGTTGATTTATTTATTGCTGGGATTATAACACAGTTTTATTGTTGAGCTTGAACGCTTTCGTAATTGATGGCTGCTTTTAGGCCAACTATGGTATGTGTGTATTTATTTTACTCTCTAGTCAAGGTTGTATTCGTTTCTAAAAAGCTGTACCTTTTTAGACTAACAATTAAATATACATTGGAACTTCGTGTGGTTCTTGGTATTGTTTAATGTTGAACTAAGATTCTTTTCTTGGACAACCAGCTATCACCAGGCTCGTTAGGCTTTTCACCTCTACTTACAAGTCTTCTCACTATTTTGCCACATGGATGAGTTTGTTCTGGGTACTGCTCGTAAGTAGCTCGCCTGGTTTCGGGTAGTTTAGCTTAAGGTCTCTTTGCTAAGTTATTACTAGTTAAATCATTATGCAAAAGGTACGAGGGGTAAGCTTTGCTTTTTTGTACTTTTAGTATATCTTTCATCTTTCCCTTATGGTACTTTCTCTATAGCGCCACTGGTACTTTAGATTTCTATCTCCTATACTTTGAATGTGTGGTGAATGTTTTGTTTGATTAATTTGTGATAGTAGTGGTTGAGGAGTGTGGGCTAGATTTAGTTCAAGATATACACGAGCTGTGGAATCTTCTAGGTGTAAACTAGATGCTGTGTTTAAGCTATATCTTGTTTTATCCAAGCACACTTTCCAGTATGCTTACCTTGTTACGACTTGTCTCCTCTTGTGTGGTTGCTCGGCAGGGGTTAATGAACTGAGGCTTCGCTGTGGTACTTGAGGAGGGTGACGGGCAGTGTGTGCGTGCTTCATGGCCTTATTCAATTAAGCACTCTGCTCTTAATTTACTACTAAATCCTCCTTTAGTTTCTAGGTTTCATAAAAACTTTCGTGGGGTATAGGGGTGTTCTATGGTGTAGAAAATGTAGCCCATTTCTTCCCATCCCATGGGTTACACCTTGACCTAACGTCTTTACGTAGGATAGTTATGCTTACTTTCATTCCTTTTTAGGGTTTGCTGAAGATGGCGGTATATAGACTGAAGTAGCAAGGGTTGGTGAGGTT
>NC_041234.1:57831573-57929724 GCF_002837175.3 Physeter macrocephalus
ATGACCGCGGTGGCTGGCACGAAATTTACCAACCCTAATCAACATGACTTAGTCAAACTTTCGTTCATGGCTTAATTTTTATCACTGCTGTGTCCCGTTAGGGTGTGGCTAAGCAAGGTGTTGTGAGCTGCTGGTGTGGCGTGCTTAATACCCGCTCCTTTTGATCTTTGTGATTTGGAGGGCATTTTCACTGGGATGTAGATCCTTGCATGTGTAAATCTGTTAAGAGCTAATAGAAAGTCTGGGACCAAACCTTTATGTTAGTGGGACTAGTAGGTCCATCTAGACATTTTCAGTGTCTTGCTTTATGAAAAGTTTAAGCTACACTAACCTATTTATATACGAAAAATATTCGTACAATTGTGTCATGGGGCTTGTGTCAGATTTAGTATTGATTTATTGAAAAAATGCCTTGTAAATCTAGGGAGCAAGCTGTCAAGGGAGGTGGTGAGTATCTAAGAAGACGATTAGTATTGAATGGGGGGGGGAGAAAGCTCCCCATGAGACACAGGTTTTTGACTCCAGGGGGGAATAGTAAAATATTTAATTAATTAACTAACTATGATAAACTATGATAAAGAGGATTTCTGCTTTCCCCTTCTCCCTACAGTTCTTTTCCTTCTCCCCTACACCTTATGTTTTGATAGATTTTTTTCTTCTCAAGGATAAAATGTACTTTTAGGATGCATGATGCAAGGTAAGGATGAGAACTGCATCTGTCTTTCAGTGCTAAAGTCCAAAGACAGACACTTTAGGGAAATTTCAGTGACTGTAACAGCCAAAGTCATTTTCTGTGGCAAAAGTTCAGTCAGTTGGCCATTTTGGTAGCTAGACAAATTTCTCCTTCCCCAGTCCTTCAGTCCACTGTCTACCACTCAAGATCCTATTTCCACCCCCTGCCACCACTTATGAAATTTTCAGAGTCAATGAATTGCTTTAGAGTTGATGAGAAGAGTAGATCTCAGATTTAGAGATTTCACAGACTGTTCAGCCGCAAGAAAAGATTATTTGACCAACACAAGCCTTCAAGACTGCTAAATTTTCATTCTGCCTAATAATTACATATTTAATGCTATCTACTTGTACTGTGAGTTGATATAAGGAAGTTTATTTTAACAACAACTAAGTGTAAGATGGACAAAATATCCAGTTAGAAACACTATGTTATTCGCATCTTTTTCATATTTTTCTTATTTCACTATGACACGTTTTCTGGTATTTAGATGAGAACTGACATTTGGGAACCACTGGTATAGACATTACCTGGTCTATCAGTGGGCAGATAAACATAAGTCATGAAATCTATGCCCATGATTTTTTTTTTTTTTTTTTTTTTTTTTTGCTCCGCGGCACGTGGGATCCTCCCAGACCGGGGCGCGAACCCGGTTCCCCTGCAGCGGCAGGCGGACGCGCAACCACTGCGCCACCAGGGAAGCCCATATGCCCATGATTTTTACATCAACTATTTGCTTAAAAATGTTGTATTGGCTGCTGAAATTAAAAGGATTAAAACATGTAATTATGATTAACAACAGTGAATATATGAGATGCTCAATTGAAGTTTGTTTAATTGCAAAAAAAAAAAAGAGTGATCATACTCATGGATCTTCATAGACTTGTGTGTTTTTGTGATTTGAGGAGGACTGTGAAAAAAATAACTCTTCTTGATTACACAGTGTCCTTATTTAAATGTTTCCATTAAGGATTCAATTCTTGGTGTTAAAAACAATCATTAATTAAAAATTCAAATACCTCTAGAAAGTTAATCTTATACTGTAAAATGTTATCAGTTGCTTGTACTTATATGTCAAATGCTTTCCTCCTAAAAATTAGCTCTGCTACAAGCATTGAACAAATGAAAGTTTTTTTTTTAAATTCAAGTATAGTTGATTTACAATGTTGTTTACTTTCAGGTATACAGCAAAGTGATTCAAATATATATATATATATATATATATATAATCTGAAATATGTATGTATTTGTATATATATAATAATCTAAACTTTATATATATTTCACTTTATTATCCCTTATAGGCTATTATAAAATATTGAGTAAAGTTCTCTCTACTATACAGTAGGCCCTTGACGGTTATCTATTTTATATATAGTGGTGTGTATATTTGAATCCTAAACTCTTAATTTATCCCTCCCCGCCATTTCCCCTTTGGTAACCAGAAGTTTGTTTTCTGTGTCTGTGGGTTTATTTCTGTTTTGTATATAAGTCCATTTGTCTCATTATTTTTAGATTCAACAAATAAACAATATCATGATATTTGTCTTTCTCTGTCCAGCTTACTTCACTTAGTATGATAATCTCTAGCTCCATCCATATTGCAGCAAATGGCATTATTCCATTCCTTTTATGGCTGAGTAATATTCCATTTTATATATATATATACATATATATATATTATATCTTCTTTATCCATTCATCTGTCAATGGACATCTAGGGTGCTTCCATGTATTGGCTATTGTAAATAGTGCTGCAATGAACATTAGGGTGCATGTATCTTTTCAAATTATGGTTTTCTCTGAATATACACCCAAGAGAGGGATTGCAGGATCATATGGTGGCTCTCTTTTTAGTTAAGGAACCTCCATACTGTTCTCCACAGTGACTGTACCAATTTACATTCCCATCAACAGTGTAGGAGGGTTCCATTTTCACCACATACTCTCCAGCATTTATTATTTGTAGACTTTTATGATGGCCATGCTGACCATTGTGAGGTGATACCTCATTGTAATTTTGATTTGCATTAAAGTTTTAAAAATCTGAGGACAAGGTTGAAGGACTACAGGATAATTATGGAACATGGAAGAGAGGAGCAGAGCTCTGACCATGATATCCTTAAAATATGAGTGTTCTAGGCACCTAGAAGGCAAATTATAGGAAGTATCAGAAATGGAAAAGCTTTATTCTAAATTATAATTTTGCATATGGTATTAAGACTGTAGGCCAAATCTTAAATTCCCTTTTTTTAGAGTATTCCACTCTCATTATTCATCCTATCTGCTGTTACTCTTACATAAGTGTTCACTGAATATGTGATGTTAATGAGTAGTATTCTTTATGACAAAATAATGGTTATCTACCTATAATATAAGGGGATATGCACAACTAATTTCAGGTCTATTTAATGAACATCACTGGGGACTAGCTAGCCATTGGGTATGATAGCTCTCTAAGGTCACTAAATAATCTGTGTCCCATATTAGTTCTCATTTGTAAGAGATTAACACCAAAGATGTTATAGCACTGGAAGGGAGAGATTGTTGTTCTTGTTGAATTTAACCTCTTTTATCTGCTAGACCTTACAGTGGGAGCACATATATCTATCTCTAGCCAAGTTCAGTAAAAATATTATGCCTTGTACCTTGCTTTAGTTTCTTGACATTTGGTCACATAGTCCTCTGAAAAATGACTGTTCACCAAGATAAGAAACCCACTTTCTGGTCTTTCAAATGTCCCCCTTTTCTCCTTCCTAGAAGTTTAAGAATCTGTGGATTGCCATGACTTCTTGGTTTCCTGAGATGAGTAAGTATGTTAAATCGCACTATGACCCCTGGCCGTATTCATTATGTCCTGCTGGGCACAGGGACTCTCTTAATATTTTATCTATTCTAATTCATACCTAGTATATTGTTGACATTCATTATATGTCTCTTACATATGATTTAAATGAAGGTTACACTCATAATGATCTGATTCAATATCCTATGCTATTGGAAAGGGAAAACATAATCACCCAGCTACTATGTGGTACAGTAGCCATATTCACTTAGTACAAAATGAAACATTGCTTATCATGTGATACCTTCATAGTCTCTAGATTTTACTCAATAATCTGAAAAAAAGAAAGGAAAATGCCTTTTCTGGCTGAAGTTGACTCTCCCAAGAATGTGGAAAATTAAAATGATGGAACAAAAGTTTCAAGCATTATCTATTCTCAAACTACTTTCCATGAGCTTCATATTCTTCCACTGTCCATCAAGGATTCGGGATGAGCTGCAAATTCCCAATTCTCAAACTCAAAAATGACCTAATTTTCAAAAAGTTCTCTTTCATTTGGGCCCAAAAAACAAGTATTGTAACATTAACCTATTAGCCAAGCTAGGGTTGACAGATAAAATACAGGACATTCTTTATTTTTATTTGCTAAATCTGGCAAGAATAGAAAGGAAAATTGTGTGCCAGCATAGCATAGTGTTTAAGAACATAGGTTTCCATATCTGACAGACTCTGGTTCATACTCTGGCTTTGATATAGTAGTTACATAACTTTAGTAAAATCACTTAAACTCTTTAAGATTCACCATCAATTGTAAATGGAGATGATGATTATATTTATTTATTTATTATTGTTTATTGGGGTATAGTTGCTTTACAATGTGTGTTAGTTTCTGCTGTACAAACAAGTGAATCAGCTATATGTATACATATATCTCCTTCCTCTTTGAGTTCCCTCCCACCTCAACCCCATTATATTTAGTTCATTGGATTTTCTTAGAATAAATTAGATCATCCATGTAAATTGGTTAGACCATTGCACAATAACTGTTGTTTTATTTTCATTGAGTGTGTCTGTCTCATAATAACTAGTTTAGAAGGATATTCCAAATACCCAATAATTATAATCCTGAAGTGGACAGGAGACCAAATAATGAGGAACTTTGTGAGTTCAGTGATTGCTGCTCTCTGAAAGGCTCTGCTAACTGCTTGAGTTTCTAAGAACAAAGGAAGGATAGCAGTGTTTATTCAGTCTTAAGGGCTTTCTTTAAGCATTTGAAGTAGCCAAGTACAAGTATACCTCAGAGATATTGTGGGTTCAGTTCCAGACCACTGCAATAAAGCAAATATTGCAAAGATGTGAGTCACATTATTTTTTTTATTTCTCAGAGCATACAGAAATTATGTTTACACTATACTATAGGCTATTTAGTATACAATACTATTATGTCTAAAAAAACCAATGTACATACCTTAACTGAAAACACTTTAGGAGTAGATCAAGATGGCAGCTTAGGAGAATGTGGCACTCACTTGCCCCCAAAACACATAAAACATACATCTCATGTGGGGCAATTCTCACTGAAAACAAACTGGAGACTGGTAGGAAGACTTTGGTTTTTTTTGGCAGAAAGACTCTATACAACCAAGGCTATAAGAAAGATTCAATAGGAGCCAGGTAGGAAGGGAAGAGAAGCAAACAGACTGGGACCTGCACCTCTAGGAGGGGATACAGAAGAGGAGGGGGATTACAGAGGTTGGAGATCCTCCCTGTGTAATGAGCAGTTCAAACATGTTAAGCACACCAGCCATGGGGACTAACACCAGGAATGCTAGTTCCCTTAGCTGGTGTGAAAATGGTTGGGGCTAATAGCAGGCTTGTAAAAAACCTAGACTCTGCTCATGAAGAATGTGCACATACTTGCTTACTCCCAAAACAAGACAGAGGAAACAGATTGAAACTGCCTGGGACTCTGGTCTGCTTCTCGTGACCACCCCAGTGTGTGCCCCAGCCCACACTTAGTGCCACTTCTTGCCCCTCTTACTCTGTGGCACAGTTTTACACTAGCACAAAGCCTGCGGTTGCTGAGGAGAGTGTACAGTTGTGGATCACTGACCCGGTAGAGAATCTAAATGGGGAGAAGTCAGCCATTACACAGCAGTGGCATATTGCAAATGGTCTGGACCTCTGACTGGAACCAGTATAGCCACAGCATGTACCCCAGCCCCAGCTCATGCCAAGAGTCTGCTCCAGCCCCCCTTGCTCCAGCACAGCTCCCCTCTTAGGCAAAAGAGTCGATACTGGGAGTGGGGAGCACAAAATTAGAGGGAACAGAAACAGCTTAGACCTAGCAACTGGATATATGACAAAACCCCAAATAGGATGGTGTTGGCCACTGAGCAGTGGAGAAGCCCCAGCTCACACCTGGCTCTGGCTCTAGCCCTTCCATCTTCAGTCCCACCTCCCACCAAGGTAATACTTGCCAGCACACCATAGGGGAAAATGTGACTCCTGCTTACTTCAGATCCAGCTTTCCCACAAAAGCCACTGGGCACATGCAGACTGTATAGGGATGCTCCAGAACAAGGACATGCCTTCAAGATGGGGATAAGTAAATGTTTCACTAAATTTCATAAATACAGAGAAAGTTAAGCAAAATGAGAAGACAAATAAATTTGTTTCAAATGAAAGAACAAGAAAAAACCTGGAAAAAACAAATAATGAAATAAAGTTAAATAATTTACTAGATAGTCAAAAACATTAGTAACAAGAATCTTAAATGAATTAGGGAAAGTATTAGATGAACACAGTGAAAACTTTAACAAGGAGCAAGAAAATACACTTAAAAAAAAGCAGCCTGAAGAATACAATAACTGAAATGACGAACACATTAGAAGGAATTAACAGCAGACTAGGTAATAGAGAATTCATAAGTGATCTGAAAGATTGAAGAATGGAAATCACTCAATCAGAACAGCAAAAGGAAAAAGAAATTATTAAAAAATAAGGACAGTTTATGGGACTTATAGGACAACATCAAGCTTACTAACCATCACATTATATGGGTACCAGGAGGAAAAGAGAAAGAGAAAAAGGTCAAAAATTTATTTGATGAAGTTATGGCTGAAAGTTTGCCAAACCTGAAGATGGAAACAGATATCCAGGTACAGAAAGCACAGAGAGTCCCAACCCTAAGAGACTGACACCAAGACATATCATAATTAAAATGACAAAAGTAAAAAAGAGAATTCTAGGGCTTCCCTGGTGGTGCAGTGGTTGCGCGTCTGCCTGCCGATGCGGGGGGGCCGGGTTCGCGCCCCGGTCTGGGAGGATCCCGCGTGCCGCGGAGCGGCTGGGCCCGTGGGCCGTGGCCGCTGGGCCTGCGCGTCCGGAGCCTGTGCTCCGCAACGGGAGAGGCCACAGCAGAAGGAGGCCCGCATACCACAAAAAAAAAAAAAAAAAAAAAAAAAGAGAATTCTAAAGGCAAAAAGAGAATAACAAAGAGTCACATATAAAGGAACTGCCTTAAGGCTATCAACTGATTTTCCTGCAGAAACTTTGCAGAAGTCAGTGGCATGGTATATTAAAAGTGCTGAAAGAGGAAAAACCTAGAACCTAGCATACTCTACATGGCAAGATTATTATTCAGAATTGAAGGAGAGATAAAGAAAACTTTTCAGGCAAGCAAAATCTAAAAGAGTTCATTAATACTAAAACAACTCAAAAAGAAATGCTTAACAGTCTTCACTAAGTGGAAAACAAAAGGCTACCACAAAAACTAAGAACTTATAGGAAAGAAAAATTCACACTAGTAAAGTCACATATATATAGTAGTAAAGGCTGTGGATAAACCACTTAAATAAGCTAGTACCCAGATTAAAAGACAAAAATTGTAAAATCAACTGTTACTACAATAAACAGTTAAGATATAAACATGAAGATATAAAATGTGACATCTAAAGCACAAAATGTGAACAAGAGGAGTAAAAATGTACATCATTTAGAATTTTTTAACTTAAATGAATATCAGTTTGCTTTTTTGAAAAAAAAATAGATATAGATCAAAGTAAAAGGAGAAGAGCAAAGAAGAACCACAAAAACAATCAGAAAAGAAATAACAGAATTGCAATAAGTACAGACCTATAAATAATAACTTAAAATGTCAATGGACTAAATGCTCCAATCAAAAGGCATAAGCTGCCTGATTGGAAATAAAAGGACCCATTGATATGCTGCTTATAAGACATTCACTTTAGAGCCAAAGACACACATAGACTAGAGGTGAAGGTATGGAAAATGATACTTCATGCAAACAGAAATGACAAGAAAGCTGCAGTAGCAATAATCATATCAGAAAAAGTAGATTTTAAAACAAAGTATGTAACAAAAGGCAAACAAAAGCATTTTATGATAAAGGGATCAATACAAAAAGAGGATATAACACTCATAAACATATATGCACCTAATATATCATGTAAATATATAAATCAAATACTCACAGACATAAAAGAAAGAAAATGAAATTAATATAAAAATAGTCGGGGACCCTAACACCCCACTCACATCAACTAACAGATCATTCAGAGAGAAAATGAATGATCAAAAACAGTAGTCTTAAATGACACATTAGACCAGTTGTACTTAACTAACTAGAGGACATTCCATCCAAAACCAGCAGAATATATATTCTTTTCAAGTGCACATAAGACGTTTTCCAGGATAGGTCACATAGTAGGCCATAAAACAAGTTTCAACAAGTTTAACAGGATATAAATTATATCAAGCAATTTTTTCTGACCACAACCATATGAAACTAAAAATCAATTACCAGAAGAAAAATGGGAAAAACACAAACATGTGGAGGCAAGACAAGATGTTACTGGAAAATCAATGGGTCAATGAAGAAATCAAAGAGGAAATCAGAAAATACCTCTAGACAAATGTAAATAAAAACACAATTTCCAAAATCTGAGGGACACAGAAAAATCAGTTCTAAGAGGGAAGTATAGAGCAATACATGCCTACCTCAAGGAACAAGAAAAATCTCAAGTAAACAACTTAACTTACCATCTAAAGGATTTGGAAAAAGAAGAACAAAGCCTAAAGTCACCAGAAGGAAGGAAATTGTACAGAACAGAGAAGAGATAATAAAGTAAATAGTAAAAATGATAGAAAAGATCCATGATAAGAAGAACTGTTTTTTAAAAAAGAAAAACAAAATTGATAAACCTTTAACCAGGTTCATTAAGAGAAAAAGAGAGAGGACACAAAATAAGCAAAATAACAAATGAAAGAGGAGAAACTGCAACTGATATCCCAGAGATGCAAAAAGTCATAATACTACAAACAGTTATATTCCAATGAATTGGAAGCCTAGAAGAAATGAATAAATTTCTAGAAACACACAACCTTCCAATATTTAATCAAGAAAAAATTAAAAATATAAACAGAATAATCACCTGTAGTGAAATTTAATTTGTAATTAAAAAAAAAAATCTCCCAGCAAACAAACAATCCAGGACTGGGTAACTTCACAGGGAAATTCTATCAAAAATTTGAAGAGGAGGGAACACTCCCAAATTTATTCTATGAGGCCACCATTACCATGAAACCAAAACCAGACACTACAAAAAATAAAAAGTACAGGCTAATGTATTTGATGTATACAGATATAAATATCTTCAACAAAATATTAACAAACTGAATTTGACAATATATAAAAAATATCATGCACTCTGATCAAGTGGGATTTATTCCACAAATACAAGGATGATTCTGTGTCTGCAAATCAATCAATGTGATATAGCACATTAACAAAATGAAGGATAAAAATCACTTGATCATCTCATTAGATGCAGGAAAAGCTTTTGACAAAATTAATAGCCTTTCATGATAAAAACTCTCAACAACATAGATATAGAGGGAACATAGCTCAACATGATAAAGGTCATATATGAGAAACCCATAGCCAGCATACTCAACAGTGGAAAGCTGAAAACATTTCCTCTAAGATTGGGAACAAGACAAGGATAACCATTCTTTCCACTTTTATTCAAAATAGTATTGGCAGGTCTAGCCACAGCAATCAGACAAGAAGAAATAAAAGATGTCCAAATTGGAAAGGAAGAATTATACCTGTAACTATTTACAAATGGCGTGATATTATATATAGAAAACCCTAAAGTTGCCATCAAAAACTATTGGAACTAATAAGTGAATTCAGTAAAGTTTCAGGATACAAGGCTAATATATAGATATCTGTTGCTTTGCTATACACTAACAATGAACTATCAAAAAGAGAAAGCAAGAAGACAATCTTGCATAAAATTGTATCAAAAACAATAAAATAAAATACTCAGGAATAAACTCAACCAAGGAGGTAAAAGACCTATACTCTGAACTATAAAACATTGATGAAAGAAATTAAAGATGATATAAAGAAATGGAGACATATCTCATGTTCATAAATTAGAAGAATGAATATTGTTAAAATATCAATGCTACTCAAATAACCTACAGATTTAATGCAATCCCTATCAAAATACCCATGCCACTTTTCACAGAACTGGAAAAAATAATCCTAAAATTTATATGGAACCACAAAAGACCAAGAATTTCCAAAGCAATCTTGAGAAAAAAAGAACACAGCTTGAGTTATCATACTCCCTGACTTCAGAGTGTAGTAGAAAGCTACGGAATAGGGAGGATGGGAGGGAGATCCAAGAGGGAGGAGATATGGGGATATATGTATATGTATAGCTGATTCACTTTGTTATAAAGCAGAAACTAACACACCATTGTAAAGCAATTATACTCCAATAAAGATGTGAAAAAAAATTTTTTTGGTACTGGTGCAAAAACAGACACATAAATCAATGAAACAGAGCCCAGAAATAAACCCACACACTTATGTTTGATTGTGGAGGCAAAAATATACAATGGAGAAAAGAAGTCTCCTCAATACGTGCTTCTGGGAAAGCTGGAGAGCTACATATATTGTAAAAGAATAAAATTAGAACATTTTCCTGCTGTATATAAAAATAAACTCAAAATGGATTAAAGACTTAAATATAAGACTGGAAACCATAAAACTCCTAGAAGAAAACATAAGCAGAACACACTTTGACCTAAATTGTAGCAATATTTTTTGGATCTGTCTACTAAGACAAAGGAAACAAAAGTAAACAAATGGGACCTAATTAAATTTAAAAGTTTATGTACAGCAAAAGTAACCATCACCAAAACAGAAAAGCACCCTACTGAATGGGAGAAAGTATTTTCAAATATATGACTGATAAGGGGGTAATATCCAAAATATATAAACAACTCATACAACTCAATATCAGAAAAAAAAGACAACCTAATTAAATGTCATTTGCAGCAACATGGATGGACCTAGAGATTGTCATACTGAGTGAAGTAAGTCAGACAGAGAAAGACAAATATCATATGATATCACTTACATGTGGAATCTAGAAAATGGTAAAATGAACTTATTTACAAAATAGTAATAGAGTCACAGATGTAGAAAACAAACTTATGGCTACCAGTGGAGAAAAAGTTGGGGGGATAAATCGGGAGATTGGGATTGACATATACACACTACTATACATAAAATAGATAACTAATAATTGCCTACTGTATAAGCACAGGGAAATCTACTCAATACTCTGCAATGACTTATATGGGAAAATAATCTAAAAAGCGTGGATATATGTATATGTATAACTGATTCACTTCACTGTACAACTGAAACTAACACAACATTGTAAATCAAGTATACTCCAATAAAAATTTTTTAGAAAATGAACAGAAGACCACAATAGTCATTTTTCAAATAAAGATATACAGAAAGCCAACATGCACATAAAAAGATGTTCCACATTGCTAATCATCAGAGAAATACAAATCAAACCCACAATGAGATAGCACCTCATAACAGTCAAAATGGCTACTAACAAAAAGACAAATAACAAGTTTTGGTGAGGATGTGGAAAAAAAGGAAGCATAGTATACTGTTGGTGGGAATGTAAAATGGTGCAGCCACTGTGGAAAACGTTATGAGAGTTCCACCAAAAGTTAAAAGTAAAACTACCATATGGCCCAGCAATTCCACTCCTGGGTATATATCTGAAGAAAAATAAAACATTAATTTGAAAATATATATGCACCCCAATTTTCATAGCAGCATTATCTACAATAGCCAAGATGTAGAAGAAACGAACATTGTCCACCTAAATTGTCCCCCAGCAGATGAATAAAGAATATGTGAATATATACAATGGAATATACTATATATATACACACACACAATAGAATATTACTCAGCCATAGAAAATAATTAAAACAGTCACATTCTTCATGGTTTATTATATTATTTTTTATAAAGAAATGTTGAAATATAAAAATCATCTATGAAATCCCAAACACCATGCTCAGAATGCATCTATAATATATGTGGACCTATGGTCTAAAATCATTGTCTAAAATTTGGAGAAAACAATATTTTATATTTATGTAATTTGACCATAAATAAACAGAGATAGCCTTGTTAATAAAAAGAGGCAATAATAATTTGGGCATGATGAGTTGATAAAATTATATGTGTTAAAATAATTTTAAAGTTAAACTTAAAATTGCACTGAAGTAATTTAGGCAATTTAAATTATTCATGTAAACATCTTTATTCTTTTTAGTTTTAAATTTTTCAAACCCTTTCTTTTGGTTCTCACATTTTTGATAGCTAAATAAATTTATAGAGAAGTTAAGTCATTTTTTCCGAAGGTAATATTCCTATTTCAAGGCCAAACTGGGGCTAGAATCCAGGTCCCTTGACAAGTCAGCCCTATCTTCTTTCAAGGCTCACTGATGATTTCACTATTTTGAGAAAACTTGATTGCAAAGAACTTTAACTCTTAACAGATGTTCTCCTTTTTAAATTCATGCAACATAAAAACAGGGGAGGTATATGATTTTCCCCTGGACACATAGCACCTAAAGGAACTCAAATGTATTGGTGGAGCTTATCATTTTTAAGGAGGAAAAATAAATTATTTTACTCAAAATACAAGGAAGCAATAATATATTACTTTGATTTGATGTGAGATCTTTTTTTTAATTGAAGTATAGTTGATTTACAATATTGTGTTAGTTTCAGGTATACAGCATAGTGACTCAATTATTTTTTTCTGATTATATTCCATTATAGGTTACAAGATGGTGAATATAAATCCTTGTGTTATACAGCAAATACTGTTGCTTATCTATTTTATATATAGTAGTTTGTATCCATTAACCCCATACTCCTAATTTGCCCCTCCCCAAACTCCTTCACCCCTTTGATAATCATAAGTTTGTTTTATATGTCCATGAGTCTATTTGTTTTATATATAAATTCATATTATTTTTTTGGATTCCACATATAAGTGATATCATAGAGTATTTGTCTTCCTCTGTCTGACTTACTTCACTAAGTATAATATTCTCTAGGTCCATCCATGATCTCAGTTCATAACTGTGTTTGGTTTCCATGTTCAAGACATAGAAACTATTAGTATATAATTGAAACACTTTGAAAAACATTAGCTTTTAAACTCAGTAAATGAAACATTTCTAGTACCAATATTATGTGAACTAGTTCATTTCTGTAAAACTTCGGCCCTTTATTAAATGATCTTTATTAGAGTCACTAATTAGCAGATTTATTTCCCCAAAAGAAAATATCTAAACCAAATTGGAATTAGACCACAATGGAGAAAATAATGATGGCCATATCATTTCCACTATAGCAGTAAAATTGTCCACAATATAGGACTAATCAGATGATAAAGCAACTATCATTAGTAGACTATTGCTCATGTGAAGGATGTGCTATTAAATGTTTATAATTAATTAAAAATGAAACAGATAAGTGGCTCATTTCTGTGCAGGTAGGTAAGGGGCATAAATATTGTTGTTAACGACAATGTGTTATTATTTATTTCCTGATTTTGAGCATGCACTCATTTGAATGTGCACACACATGCACACACACACACACACACACACACATGCTCATGCTGTCACTAAGATACATACGTTATAGAACATCTACATTCACACATCTGCAATGCAGGCAACAAAGTGAGACTACTCGGAACTCAGTAGTTTAATGCTTTTTGAAAACTTTAATCTGACAAGTAGATAAGTACAATTTCCTGTTAGAAATTACAAATGAGAGGACATTTTGCTGTGAGTGGGGTATTTTGTCCAATTCCTATTAATGTTGGGAAAGTATTCACTAGAGTCATAAATGATTCTATCCTAAGGATGATGCAGATTTTTTTTTTCTTGGCCAAAACCTGCTAAAATATTTCAACATGTTCTTAGAGGATAGCTTTAGGAATGTAGCTGAGTGTTTAATTTTTCTCAAAATGACTAAGTAAATACATATTTTAGAAGATATAGAGCTGAATGTACAACCCAGTTTTCTTAAGTAATGGAACTAGAGATCTTTTGTAGAGGTAATTATTCTGTACTTTTCTTTTAGGTTTAACCTTGAGCCTGACCTTCAGTCTAGGTAGTTTTATTTCTATGGGTTCTATGGGGCCAGTCTAAGGCAGCAATGGTATAAGAAGAAACTGAATTAGAGGGCAGTTGTGAGTTTTTACCCCAGCTTTGAGATTTATATGACAAGTAATCCTTTGATTCTGAATTTCTTCTCATTTATACATTGGCGATTATAATATCTATCCCATAGGGCTATTGTGAGGATGTGAAGGTTCAAAACTTAAGTGTATATACATCAAAGGCCCCAATTTCTATAACAATCAGTCCAGTTTAAAAACAGTGCAAGTGTAAATAAAGTTTAAAAAACACTTTGATTATTCTGTCTGGCTAAATTATAAAGTTAGTGTCCATACAACTAACTTTCTTAGCCTCAAATGAACTTATATCTCAGTTAGGTAAGAAATTTAACAAAGCAATTTATTTCATAATTGTAAGTCCACAGAAAGTCTATCTTGCAAACAACATTGACTTATGGATCCTAGTGTAACCCCTTCTCTTAGCCATCACTACCTTCCTCTTTCAACAAGCTTTGAGAATATAAATATTTCTTTACAGCATGCAGACACAAGTTCCTAGAGAAAAACACACATCAGTGGTAAACAAATTTAAAAATAAAAGGCAAAGTGTATGAAATTTATCTTTTCTGTCTACCTGCTTAATTTATATTGGCCTCAATACTGAATAAATAAGAACTAGATACCAAGTACAGATCTCATTAAACCTACTACCTAAGAACTTGGCCAATCCATGGAAGAAGTACTTTTCTTCATCCATACATGTTTATAATTCTGTAAGTTATTTTAATGGTGTGTGTTTGCATGCTTGCTGACACATATTTATCTCTCTCTCTCTCTCTCTCTCGGTTGTAATTTCAAGTTCTGAAAGCAGCTTAAAAGACTTCAAATAAGTTCTCAAATTATAAGAAATCTTTAAGTCAGTAGAAGGGAAAAGGTGAAATTGGGCACTGCTCATTATCTAAACAATTGAGCACATGCCTTTACATTACAGCTGTTGGCATGCTCACATCACATGGGGGAAAGGGAGAAACTTTTAAATGTTAGAATAAATCAACTCTCTTTCTTAGTAGGCTACTGAAAACTCTCCTAAAGACGAAAGATCAAATCATAAGTTGTTTCATTAGGGACAACTTGCACTGTCTGACTTTTGCTTTAATATTAACTAGCCTCATCATTACCGTGAAAGATTCTATAGAAGAAAAAAGCAAGCTTTACAAAGGTTTCATTAAATCAAAGAGCAATAAACAAACTGAACCAAATGACATGTCAGAGCCATGAAATGTGTCTATCTTTCACACTTTTCTCCTGTGCCCCTGTTCCACTAGTGCAGTGCTTGGGTATGTACCAGTTGATCACCAGGGGACTGTTACCTTAATTATAAAATGAAACAATTTTGCTAATGTAGTCTGAAAGCCTTGTTGGTTCACACACACAGACATTTAGTTCTGAATGGGTTCCAAATTCAAATACTTAGAAAGGCTGCTGCTTTCTGATTGTAAAGTGAAGGCTTGAATCAGCCTTCAACTACACCCTACTGATTTGAGTCACCCTGGTTTTATTCTTGTGTTGTATTTATTTATTTGGAAACTCAGCCTTAATCCTTGGGGTGGAGATAAAATACTAACATTCCTTGGGTCACAAGCAGCAGGCACTTTTGAATCGTTCATTCATGGGGAACCATTTGTTTGAGGAGGCTTTTTGTCTCATTATTGGCCCTGGTTGTTAAGTCTCAGGCAGAGATGTGATGAGCCTTGCAGGAAAAATTAAAGAAGATGTAAACAGTAAATGCAGGCATTTTGCAACATAGCTAAAAATAAATTGCACTACAGGCAATTATGCAAGTTTTACTGGATACATTAAAAATACATTAAATGCACAGCTGTTTTAAGTGTCTTTTAAGCTGATAAATTAACTGTCTAATAAATTGTAAGATTTGTCAGCTAATAATGCTATTTTATCTGCTTTAACATATGCCTTCCTAGTTCATGAAGCATTATTGTAAGTGCCAAAAGGAGATAATGTGCATTTTACAGTGTTATGTCTTAAGTGGAATGGATCATTGGCCATGGAGAAGTGTGTTAATAAATCTCCTAGGCTTTGTTAATTGCACTCAATGAAGTGTCACTGTTAAAACACAAAAGATGTGATAGAGAAAGCTGAACATAATGTCTTTCAGTTTTACAATTAACAGTTCACTAGTCAAATCGACCAAAAAGACCATAATTTGTTGAAGCCATATTAACTTACATTTTCCTAGTCAAGGTCATAATTGTGGATGGCTTAAAGCTATCTTTTAATACTCATCGTAAAGAATAACCTTGCTGGAGAGAAGAAATGCTTTTTTTCTCCAAGTGGCATGATATGCCTACCAGGTTCAAGAGAAATAAAACAGCACTGAATCAAACAATGGTCGTTCAGAATCATTCACCATGAAGCATGTGTGTTTTGTCCTTGACTTCAGAAAAATGTTATTTAGTACTGCTTGTCCCAAGATGATAAGTAAAGGATGGCAGTGCACACACTGAAATTAAAAGATACTACTTCAGAGGCCATTACTTAAAAGCCCTTGGCCATTAAAATAAGTAATAATAATAAAATGTAAAATTTTAGTTTATGTAAAATCAATGTAGTCTTTCCTTCTAAATTCAGTGCCAGATATCAGTATACTCAATTTGAAAACAATTTGAAAATCTCTCATATAAGTTTTGATAAAGTTACAATGAGTCATGTTGTTTACATGTTAGAGCAAGAAATGTTTTCTTTGCCTTTTACTGTTGAAAATTTACCCTTGATCAATTTTGATTTCCCTGTCAGTTTGGAATTCTGGCCCTGCAAGAGCATGAGTTACATCTTTAATAATGCTGTGTCTTTAACAATGATTTTCACGAATCATGTGTGGGTAAAGCAAGGGAAACAGTGAAACTGCGTACTACCTTTAAAACTTGATGGCTTTATATTTTGGGCCATGTATTACATATGTGTTTGTTTTAGTATAAAATTCACCGAAATAGTTAACAATTGAAAAGCAAATTTGAGGCAATTCCAGAAGTCGTGCATTAGAGTCTCTGATCAATTCCTCACTAGCAAGTGTACCACTGACCCCCAATTTATTTATCTATGAAATAAAATAAGAACATCCACCTCATAAGGTTGTTATCAAGACCAAAGGAGAAAATGTATGTGAAAGTATTTTAAAAGCCAAATTAATATTAGTTATTCTTAATTGTGAGTCAAAATATCAATTATGTAATTCTTAATATTCAAAACACTTTCACATCTAGTACTCAATTAATCCTTACAACAATCTTTTGAAGAAGTCAGAAGTATTTCTAAAAACAAAATATTTTCTAATGGACTGCTGACTAAAAAGTGCTCTGCTAGAAGCTATAATTCTATAACCAAGTATGATAAAGAGATCTCCTCTCTTAAAAGCTATCATGTGGTTGTGTAATCATGCTGGTATTGTGGTAGAGGCAATTAAAGCTCAGGGAAGTAAAATTACCTTCCTAAGGCTACACAGTAAGGCTAGGGGAAAAAACCCTAAGCCTTCAGATATATTTCAGCTTTAAAAACCCCTTGAGGCTGTGAAACAAAGTCCCTGTAAGCTCAGTGTTCTTTCACATGCTCACACTGCTTCACTTAGACCACACAGAAAATGAAAGTGAAACAGGTCAAATATTAGAAATCATTGTGGGAGCTGTAAATGCTGCATTGATATTTGGACTAGGTGGGATGGAAGGAATAGAGTGAAAGAATGTCGACTCTTTTATGCTACATGCCGTAAACTATTTGAGTAGGGCTGCCTTCATTTCTGGCCAGAGTGCCACAAAGGATTAGGAAGTCCTAATTATCACCACCACCAATCCTCACTTTGATTTAGTTTAAATGGAATGATTTGATCTTAAGTGGAGATTACATACTTCTCTAAGATGACCAACCTTCAAATGACCTTAAAGAAGATTTTAGAGTGTATAAATCATCATTAGGGATAATTTGATTGTTTGGAAGTGTTTTTCCTTGAACTAAAAAAAAAACATTTTGATGGCTTTTCTCTTTGAATTGCTGCTTCAACTGAGGTTAGAAACTGCAAAGGAAGAGGTACCATGAGCTCTTTTATTGATGTCTTGACACGCATGTGTACAAAAGAAAAAAATATATATCAAAAGTTATCCAACTTGCATGAGACTTCTAAGTTAATGGCTGGTGTGCACACAGTTGAGAAAGTTAGAAGTACCTAAACTTCTGAATATAGTTGAGTTAAAATAGTATGTATCATATTGATCTCAAGATAAATATGTTTTAAACAAAATAGAAATAAATCAAGAAACTGAGAAAGACAAAAAGAGAAGGATAGAGAGGGAGAGGGAGAAAGAAAGTATAAAAGTTAATAAACAGAAACCTCAATTAAAATTGAGTCAGGAGACCAGAACAGGGAGCAATCATGCCCTGAAATAATAGCAGAGCCCAGTAGGAAGAAGAAAGGTTCACTCTTCTTGCCTGGCAAGAACTCATCCAATGAGATACAGTCACAACTCAGTCAATGAAAAGCCATGAGCTCTTACTATAGCTCTGACTTCCTTTTCCCATTTATAAAAGAGTTCTCTTTTTCCTGCTGCATGAGGATTTTCACATGGCTTGCCATGGTTGCAGACCCCAAATTGCAGTTCTTTGTAGATCTTGGATAAACACATTTTTTGCTAGAGAAATACCTGGCAGTCTATTTGTTTTACGTCAACATTTTGGTGGCCCATACAGGGATCCAGAGAAGACCCCTGACAACTCTGAGGCTGGTGAGCAAACAGGTGTGGTACCCACATGAGCCCACTGTTGCTCACTGCTTTTGTCACTGACCCTGAAAATTAAAGGTAAGTTTTACTCCTGGATGTGAGTATCTGCCTTCTTTGCATTTTAAAGCTCTCCAAGTTTTATTCAGGATGTATTTTAAGGCTTTGTCCTTTCTACTTAAGGCCTTATGCTGTATGTGGGTATTTGTTTGGCACTTTGACCTGGTATTTTTAATAAGACTCTTCCAACTGAAACTGGCTAGCCTTCAGCCCATTCCTTCAGAAACAGGGGCTGGTTCATTGGAACAGAGCTGGTTCAGCATTTAGCCCATTCCTTTAGAATAGAGACTGTTCTATGTGAACTGTTCTGAACAGCCTTCAGCTTGGCTCCTCCAAGGCCAGCCAGTTCCATTCAAACTGGCTGGTATTAGGCCTGTTGGCTATTTGGGCTGTTTATGCTATTTGAGGTACTGGAGCTGTTTTGAGTTGCTTAGGCTGTTTGTAAATTATTCTCTTACTCTAAAGAAAACCTGCTGAGACATGGGATCCTAGTTTTCTAAATATTTTGAGGGTGTCCCCCTGAAGGGACCACAGCTGATTCTATGTTTAAAAACAGAGGTCCTTCCTTATGTGCATTTCTTACTAATTGGACCAGTCTGACCAAAGGTACTTCAGAATATCAATGGCCATTTTGGGTAAATTTGAAGTCCCCAAACTTACTTTTCTTAAAAATTAATTAGATAACCATAGCTCTAAAATTTCCAAAATTCAATGGAACACCTGTTTCAATTGGTATTTTGAGGCTTTCAAATGTTATCAGGAGCATAAAATTGTCTCTGCAACACAAAATTTTAAGATTAACTGCAATAAACAATTGAAGAAAGAAAATGGCTTTCAAAACCACATGATCTTCTTAGCTTCTTTGGCTCAGGGTCTGACTGTGGAGCTGTCTTGTCTCTCTCCCTCAGCTCTCTGTGATCAGGCCCCACCTGCAGTGCCATCTTCTTCCTTCCCTTACACACCACCTACACCTCTGCTATAACCTCAGTTCCCACATACTAATTATCTAGTTCAACTTCCCTTTTCTGTGAAACTCTCCTCACCCTCTTTTCCTCTGTACTTAGAGTCTGTCTCTTTAAAATTAAGCCTCTGCGGATCCAAAGGCTAAACCGTTAATATCTTATATTCCCTGGACTAAAACTGATCTGATCATAGTCAAAGATTTTGCCAAAGTAACAAAAGATCCTCACAAATTTGCTGAGGAATTTAATATGGTCATTCAAATTTATCAAGCTGGTTTCTCTGACTTATATCAGCTAGTTCACACATTTGTCAGTGAAGGCCAGACCCAGCATTGGATGAAAACTGCTAATTGGGAAAACATGAAAGGTCTCTAGAATTATAATTACAGGAGGCCAGCTGGCTAACTTGTTATGTGATTAGTCTTGAGCAATCACTAGGCAACTTTATCGAGCAATTCCTAGGGCTTTTCCAAAGCTGGTTGATTGAAACAAAAGTCAAGCTTATACACAAAAATCTGATAAACCTGTTCATGACTATTAAAATTGACTTCAGATTATTTTTAAAGAAAATTCTCATCTTCCTTCAGATACTGATTTTTACCTGGGTAGCCTTTAACTCTGTTTACTAATGGTCTGAACTAGGACTTTTCCCTTCTAGTAAAAAGGACCAGAAGGGAATGGTAAACTATCTCCCCTCCAGATTTAGTTAATCTGGCAAAAGCTCTCTCCAATTCAGACGTCACCTAAAAGGAAGATGACTAAAATTCTTATTTTTCAACTTCAACAAATGAAGGTCCCTAAACGAAATCAAAACCCTCTTAGTTTCTGCTATTATTGCAAAGAGCCAGGACATTGAAACAAGCTACTGGTATAAATTTAAGTGCTTCAGGTGCCTTCAGCTCTCTAACCAGCCTTCCCAACATCCTCCCAATTCTCAGTAATAGGGCTCGAAATAGCTATAGGGTCTCTTCCCAATCTTTCCTCTTAATTGGCTTGGAGAAACATCCCTCCAAATTGGAGATGAATCTTTTCCAGTCCAAACTGACACTGGAGCTACACTCTTAGTGATCAAACCCACTACTATTAAACAGGCCCTGCCTCTGAGTACTAAACTAGTTGAAATTGTGAGGATCTCTAATGAACCTCAAGAGGTTTCTGTCTCTGAAGTTATTCCATTTTGTTTAGGCCCTTTGAGAGATACACACCCTTTACTCCTTAGTTCCTCTAAGCCCATTTGTTTATTAGTCTGAGGCTTCTTAGAGAATCATCATGCTGGAATTTCTCCCAAAGGGGGAAATCATTCTAGAATCTGACAGTAGTCATCGAAGCAGCCAAACAGGCAAATTAAATGAACCTTTGACATTTTTCATTTGTTCTGTCTTTGACGCTACTAAAGCAGATTCTGGAAACACTGATGATTTGTCCCTGTTGAATCAGCTACCACCCTCATGGGCAAAATCTCCAAATAACATTGGCAAAATTTATAGCCCACCTCCTATCAAGATTTGAATAGATCACTCAAACCTCCTTCCAGAATTAATCAATACCCTGTGAGTAAAGTTTTTCAAGGCATAAAACCCATCAGAGATTACAAGGCTCAAGACCTCATTATCCTTTCTACTACTCCCTGTAATACACTTATTGTACTGGTGAGACAACCTAAAGGCTGAGTATGGTGGAAGTTTGTCCAGGATCTCTAAGCAAAAAACAACATTGATATCCCTTGACACCCTGTTGTTCCTAACCTTCAAATGGTACTAACAACCATTCCAACCAGAAGCAAATTATTTACTGTAATTAATTTATGCAGTGCATTCTTTAGTATTCCAGTTGATGAAGCTAGCCATACATTGTTGCTTTCACTTGGGAAGGAAAACAATTCACCTGGGCAGTAATGCCTCAGGGTAATGCCAGAGTCCTTATTTCTCACAAATCCTGAAGGTTGATCTGGATGATATAGTTTCATACGGGTTCTACCTTGCTGCAATATGTGGATGACAAGATCTTTGCTCTCTTTCTCAAGCCACCTTATAGGAAGATAACATCCATATGCTAAAGCTTTTAACCTTAAAGAGATATAAGGCCAACAAGGAAAAACTGCAGTTTATCCAAAACAAGGTGTGGTATTTAAGGCATGTGATTTTAGAACAAGTGCTATATCTAGACCCAGGTAGGATTATTGGTGTCCTAAGTTACCCAAAACCCCAAAATAGTGCCAATATTAAGGTTTACTTGGGCTAGTTAGTTAATGAGAAGTTAGATTCCAAATTTCTCTCTTATGGCTAAACCTCTATGTATTTTACTAAAAAATAACAACCTGACCCAATTTTATGGGAAGAACAAGACAACATAACATATAAGGTCTTAAAAGAGAGTTTGATAAACCCACCTGCCCTTGGGCATCCCAATTATCAGATTATCTTTTTTCTTTATTTCATATGCCTCTGGGGTACTCACCCCAAAACACAGGGTCCACCATAGACCTATAGATTATTCTATAGCCAGAAACTGGACCCTGTGGAACAAGGATACCCACCTTTCTTTGGAGCCAATAACACCAAGGTCTTTTTAGCTAAAACCACTTAGAAAATCACTGTGGGACTCCATTTAACTATTTTTGTATTTCGTGTAGTAGAAGCCCTCCTGAACTTTCATCACACTCAACAATTCTGTCAGCCACCTCACCTATGAAGTCTTTTCGTTAACTGTTTCTCACATAACTCTTTTGCATTGTAATAACCTTATCCTGCTAGTTTTCTCCCCTGCATTACCAACAAAGTACTTCCTGTCTAATATTGAGGCATCACCTCCTAACTCCTTGTGATGAACTGTCAGAAAGTTCTTTGGGTAATGCTCTCTTCTCATGGTTCATTTATATTTCTTATATGAAAGGTGAACATGGGAAGTTTTGTGAACATGGAAAATTCAATACCATCTTGATATTGTTGAGGTGAAAACTTTACCTATGGCTACTTCAGCCCAATAGGCTTAATTATGTGATCTTACACAGTCTTATACATTAGCCACATGCAAAAAAGCCAATATTTATACTGATAGTAGATATGTTTTTGGAGTAGTCATGATTTTAGAATGCTGTGGGAGCAGCATAACTTCCTTATTTCCAGTGCATATAAGACCAAAAAATGGCCCCTATGTTCAAAAATTTTTGGAGGCAATAACTTTACCTGCCACTCTAGCTATTGTTAAGATTCTGGGGTCTTCTAAACTTGACTCTGAAAGTTAAGGGAAATCACCTTGCTGACATTTTTGCAAGGAATACTACCCTTAAAGGAATTAACAGCAGTCAAATCTCTGTCATGGACCAAAGGAATATTTCCCCAAATGATAACAGAGAAAAAATGTCTAGAGAATCCCAACAATTGGCCTAAGGAAAGGAAAAACAAGATTGGAAATTCAACAGTTGTTGGTTTGATTAGAAGAGAAAGCTCTGCTTCAGATCAAAGAATAACCTAGTCCTACAAGAGACTCTAAATTCCCACTCCTCACCATTGTACATGTATTAAACCATTGTTATACTGACAAAATGATAGCATCCTTCAATCAATATTGATGGGAAAACATTAGCAAAGCCAAAAAGTTCCTACCTCATTTGTACCATTTGTCTGAAATACAACACAGGGAAGTCTGTTTTTACTGCTCCAGGACATTTTATATTGCCTAATGGACCATTTGACATCTGGTAAATGGTTTTCATACAACTGACTACATCTCATGGATGTAAATATATTTTAATCACAGTCTATATGTTTTCACACTGGAATGTTGCTTTTCCTTGCAGACTACTTACTTCTCTGTGACTAAAGTCATCTTGGAAATTATTATTCTTACTTGGGGAACTCCTCTCAAACTTCATGGTAAGCAAGGAAGCCATTTGGTTGGTAAGGCACTTTGACAAATCTGCACTCTTTGTTCAGTTGTAAAAATATTTTCACTGAGCTTAGCACACTCAATCCTCTGTTTTACTGGAACACCCTAATGGCATTATTAAGACTCATTTGACAAAATTCATAGAGAACCTCTAAATAACTTGCCCAAAAGCATTGCCGTTGGTCCTTCTAAATCTCAGATCCACCTCTTTGCAATTCATAAACTCTTAACTTTTGAGATAGTCACAAATACCCAATGCATTTGGCTCCTGCTTCTTTTCTTAATTATTTTTTATTGGAGTATAATTGATTTACAATGTTGTGTTCATTTCTGCTGTACAGCAAAATGAGTCAGATATACATATATATATATATCCACTGTTTTTTAGATTTTATTCCCATATAGGTCATTAGAGTGTATTGAATAGAGTTCCCTGTGCTATACAGTAGGTTCTTATTAGTTATCTATTTTGTGTATAGTAGTCTGTATATGTCAATCCCAATCTCCCAATTTATCCCTCCTCCCCTTTCCCCCTCAGTAACAATAAGTGTGTTTTCTACACCTGTGACTCGATTACTGTTTTGTAAATAGGTTCATTTATACCATTTTTTTAAATGGTACACCTATAAGCAATATCATATGATATTTGTCTTTCTCTGTCTGACTTACTTCACTCAGTATGAAAATCTCTAGGTCCATCCATGTCACTGCAAATTGCATTATTTTGTTCTTTGTTATGGCTGAGTAATATTCTACTGTATGTATGTACCACATCTTCTTTATCCATTCTCACATCAATGGACATTTAGGTTGCTTCGCTGTTCTTACTATTATAGTGCTGCAATGAATACTGCAGTGCATGTATCCTTTCAAATTATGGTTTTCTCTGAATACATGCCCAGGAGTGGGATTGCTGGATCATATGGTAGCTCTATTTTTAGTTTTTTAAGGAATCTCCATACTGTTCTCCATAGTGGCTATACCAATTTACATCCCCAACAACAGTGTAGGAGGGTTCCCTTTTCTCCACACCCTCTCCAGCATTTATTCTCTGTATATTTTTTGATGATTGCCATTCTGACCAGTGTGAGATGATGCCTCATTGTAGTTTTGATTTGCATTTCTCTAATAATTAGTGATGTTGAGCATCTTTTCACGTGCCTCTTGGCCATCTGTATGTTTTCTTTGGGGAAATGTCTATCTAGACCTTCTGCCCATTTTTTGATTGGGTTGTTTGTTTTTCTGATATTGAGTTGTATGAGCTGTATGTATATTTTGGAGATTAATCCCTTGGTGGTCACATCATTTGCAAATATATTCTCCCATTCTTTTGGTTTTCTTTTCATTTTGTTGATGGTTTCCCTTGGGGTGCAAAAGCTTTTAAGTTTCATTAGGTCCCATTTGTTTATTTTTGTTTTTCTTTTCATTACTCTAGGAGGTGGGTGAAAAAAGATGTTGCTGTGGTTCATGTCAAAGAGTGTTTTTCCTATGTTTTCCTCTAACAGTTTTATAGTGTCAGTCTTACATTTAGGTCTTTAATCCATTTTGATTTTATTTCTGTGTATGGTGTTAGAAAATGTTCTAATTTCATTCTTTTACATGTAGCTGTCCAGATTTCCCCTCACCACTTATTGAAGAGACTTCTTGTATATTCTTGCCTCCTTTGTTATAGATTAGGGGCTCCTGTTTATTTTTTTTTTGATCCACAACTGATAAAAGGAGAGATACTTCAATGTTGCAAAAGTTTAATTGCCTCTATTAAAAATAATCATGTTTGATAGAACAATCTTGTCACAGTGTACTCTCAGGAGATGAAGACCTTGAAACATGTAGAATTCTTCTATTGGGAAAGACACCTCTGTAAGGATTCTCTTCAATCTCATTGGAAAGGCCCTTCTCAGATACTGCTGACCTATCCTTGTGCTGCCAGTCTTCAGGGAATAGACTCTTGGATTCACATGACAGACCTAAAGAAAGCACCAAACGCTGCCTGAATCTGCACATCATTTGGTGACATGAAAGTAGGATTTCCTGGAATTGAAGCAGACAACATCTGATGAGACAGCTTTCTCAAGATATCCACACCAGTTCTGTTGAGTTTTCTTTTTTTTTAAACAAAATTTTAATGATGATATAACACCTTGATTATCTCCAATGTCTATGATATTGATAACAAATGGACTTTAGATAAATAGAGCCTGAGATTTTTTTCCTTCTACCCCTTCTCATTACTCAAGTGTGACCTTAATCAATAAATGCACTATCTTTTTGACATGGGACACTACACCCAGGATAGGTCTTTCTTGCCATCGAGGGGCAAAAAGCCACTGAAACCAGAAAACCTGACTCTTGATCAACAATACTTTCAGAGAAAGATATTGATCAAAAGGGGAACATGTGAAAATTAATAAATAAAAACCTAAATTAAAATAGGTCCAGGAGACCAGAAGGGGGAGCTCTCATACACTATGACAATAGCAGAGCCCAACAGAAAGTAGAAAGACTCCCTCTTTTTGACCCAAAAACTAGCAGAATGGCTCTTCTATAACCAAGACTGTAAAGACAGAATGACACAGTTTGTTAAGCGAAAAGAGATCTAGTCAGGACCTGCAGCCATAGTGAGTGACGCAAAGCACGAGGGAGATATAACAGGCTCAGGGATCCTGCTTGGAGAGCAAGGGGTTCAAGCCACATATTAGGCACCCCAAACCTGGTATCCAACACTGGAAAGAGGAGTTCCCTTAGATGGTTTGAAAACCAGTGGGGCTTATTGGAGGGCTGTAAAAAAGTGGGATGCAGCCCTTGAAAAATTCACAGAGACTAGCTTATTCCTTGTCCCACTGAGTAGGCAGCACATTGAAAACTGCTGGCTGTTCCAGCAGGCAAGCTAGGACTGCCCCAGTGTGCCCCCCCAGCCTGCACTGGTCCTCTGCTCCAGCAACTCCTGCTCCAGTGCTGCTCACCACTAAGGCAGAAGCAGCCATTGCCAATGGGCTTGCATGTACTTTGAATTAAGAGAGCCAACTTGGGCCTCAGCCCTGCCTCTGGTCAAGGCAGAGACCAACATTGCCATCATGTACATGAGTGTACACTTCAGCAGGAGTGGAATGGGCTCAGTAGTGCAGCTCCAACACCTCTGGCCCTGACTCAGCCTCTAACCAAGACACACACATAAGAGAAAAAGTAGAAATCAGCTCAGAATTGTAGACCCAAGCTATTAAGCTATGACCACACCCACAACTAAGGCAGAGACTGTCATCACACTAAGGAGAAGCCCAACTCCCTCAGGGCTACTGCTACAACCCCTTGTCCCAGCTCTCCCACCAAAGATGCTGGGCATATTCAGACCACATAGGAATGCTCCCACAAAAAGACACCCCTTCAAAACGAGAATAGGTAACTGTTTCACCAAGTTT
The DNA here is from genome assembly GCF_002837175.3 of Physeter macrocephalus. Classification (NCBI taxonomy): domain Eukaryota; kingdom Metazoa; phylum Chordata; class Mammalia; order Artiodactyla; family Physeteridae; genus Physeter; species Physeter macrocephalus. The sequence continues at coordinate 57,858,764 of NC_041234.1, forward strand.
CATATGGACTGAGAAAGTTCAACAAATGAGAAGACTGAGGAATTTGTTTCAAACAACAAAACAAGGGGGAAAACACTGAAAAACCCATAAAGAAACAAAGATAAATTATTTAACTGATAAAGAGTTCAAAGCGATAGTAATAAGAATGCTAACTGGATCTGGGCAAAGAATAGATGAACACAGTGAGAACATTGGCAAAGAACAAGAAAATATAAAAATGAACCAGTCAGAGCTGAAGAATACAATAGCTAAAATGAAAAATACACTAGAAGGAATTGAGAGCAGAATTGGTGACACAGAAGAACTCATAAGTGATCCAGAAGACAGAATAGTGGAAGCTGCTGAATAAAAACAGCAAAAATGTTTACAAATAGCTTAGTATAAGAGACCTGGGGACAACATCAAACACACTAATAAATATGTTATAAGGGTCCCAGAAACAGAAGACAGAGAGAAGGGGGATTGAAAATATATTTGAGGAAATTATGGCTTAAAACTTTCCAAACCTGAAGAAGGAAACAGATATCCAGGTACAGAAAGTACAGAGGGTTCCAAAGAAGACAACACAAACAGACTCACACCAAGACATATCATAGTTACAATGGCAAAAATTAGATAATTTTAAAGGCAGCATAAGAAAAATGAAGCGTCACATACAAGGGAAGCCTGATAAGACTATCAGTTGCTTTGTTGGAAGAAACTTTGTAGGCCAGAAGGAAGTAGTGTCATAATATATTTAAAGTACTGAAAGGAAAAACAAAACAAACTACAACCTAGGATAAGGGCAAGGTTATTATTCAAAATTGAAGAAGAGGTAAATGGTTTTTCAGAAAAACAAAAACTAAAAGAGTTCATCACCACTAAACCAACCTTACAAGAAATGTTAAAGGGTATTCTTTAAGTGAAAAACAAAACGCTACATAAATAAATAAATAAATAAATATATATATATATATATATATAACAAGGGAAAAATCCCATTGATAAAGGCAAATATATACTGAAAACAGTTGATCAACCATGTAAATAAACTAGTATAAATGTTAAAAGACAAAATTGTAAAATGAACTATAATTATAATAAGCAATTATGGGATTGGCATGAAGATATAAAATAACATACAAAACCCACAAAACATGGGATATCAAAAACACAAAACACGGGGAGAGGGAGTAAAAATAGCAATCTTTCAGAATGTGTTTGAACTCAAACAACTATCCATTTAAAAGAAATAGATATATTTAAGGTAAATATATGTGAACTCCATGATAATCACAAGAAAACCTATAATATATACGAAAAAACTAAAAAGGAAAACAAACATAATATTAAAGAAAGTCATCAAACCATAAGGGAAGAGACTATAAGAAGAGAAAAGAAGAGCCAAGAACTACAAATACAACCCCAAAACACATTAAAAAATGGCAATAAGTACATATCTATCAATAATCACATTAAACAATGATTTTGATTGGACTAAATGCTCCAATCAAAAGGCATAGTGTGGCTGATTGGATAAACAATACTCATTTATATGCTGCCTATAAGAGACTCACTTTTAGAGCTAAAGACACATACAGACTGAAAGTGAGGGGATGAAAAAGATATTCTATGCAAATGGAAATTTTAAAAAGCTGACATAGCAATACTCACAGCAGACAAGTAGCATCTAAAACAGTCTATAATAAAAGACAAAAAAGGCATTGAATAGTGATAAATAGGTCAATAGAAGAAGAGGATATAACATTTGTAACATATATGCAGATAATATAGCAGCACATAAATATATAACAGCACATAAATACATTAACAGACAGAAAGAGAAATTGACGGTAATACAATAATTATACGGGACTTATTTTTTTTTTTTGGTGGTACGCCGGCCTCTCACTGTTGTGGCTTCTCCCGTTGTGGAACACAGGCTCTGGATGCGCAGGCTCAGCAGCCATGGTTCATGGGCCCAGCCACTCCACGGCATGTGGGATCTTCCCAGACCGGGGCACGAACCCGTGTCCCTTGCATCGGCAGGCAGGCTCTCAACCCCTGTGCCACCAGGGAAGCCCGGCGACTTTTTTATAAATTTACTTGTTTAATTTATTTTATTTTTGGCTGTGTCGTGTCTTCGTTGCTGTGTGTGGGCTTTCTCTAGTTGCAGCAAGCAGGGGCTACTCTTCATTGTGGTGCTCAGGCTTCTCATGTCAGTGGCTTCTCTTGTTGCAGAGCACGGGCTCTAGGCGCATGGATTTCAATAGTTGTGGTGCATGGACTTAGCTGCTCCATGGCATGTGGGATCTTCCCAGACCAGAGCTCGAACCCATGTCTCCTGCATTGGCAGGCTGATTCTTAACCACTGTGCCAGCAGGGAAGACCCTAAAGGGGACTTTGACACCCCACTTACATCAAAGTATAGATCATCCAGACAGAAAATCAATAAAAGCTGACTGAAATGACACATTAGACCAGTTGGACTTAATAGATATCTACAGAACATCTCCTTCAGAAATAGTAGAATACACATTCTTTTCAAGTATGAGCATAGAAGGTTCTCCAGGATAGATCACATGCTAGGCCACAAAACATGTCTCAACAAATTTAAGAAGATAGAATTTGTATCAAGACTTTTTCTGACTACAACACTAAATAGCTAGATATCAACTACATGAAGAAAACTAGAAAAACACAAATACATAGATACTAAGAAATATGCTAATAAAAAAGGAATGGGTCAAGATGAAATCAGAAATTGCTTTGAGACAAACAAACAAAAAAATTCCAAAATCTACAGCATACAGAAAAAGCAGTTCCAAGAGGGAAGTTTATAGCAATACAAGCCTAACTCAAGAAATCAGAAAAATTTCAAACTACCTAACCTCCCAGCTAAAGAAACTAGAAAAAGAAAAACAAAAAGTCCAAAGTCAGCAGAAGGATGGAAATAATAAAGATCATAGAGGAAATAAATAAAATATAGATAAAAAACAATAGAAACTATCAGGGAAACCAAGAGCTAGTTTTTTTCTTTTTAAAGATGAGCACAATTGATAAAACTTTGGCCAGGCTCATCAAGAAGAAAAGAGACAGGACCCAAAAAACAAAATAAAAAATGAAAGTAGAGAAGGTACGACCATTTTCACAAAAATACAATCATAAAGAATTTTATGAATAGTTATATACCAAAATATTGGACAACCTAAAATAAATGGATAAATTTCTAGAAACATGCAGTCTTCCAAGACTGAATCAGAAAGAAATAGATAACCTTAACAGATCAATTACTAGAATTGGAATTGAGTCAGTAGTTAGAAAAGTCTCAACACACAAATGTTCAGGATCAGACGGATTCAAAGGGGAAATATAACAAACACATAAAGAATAGTTAATATCTATCTTTCTCAAACTATTTCAAAAATTGAAGAATAAAGAATACTCCCAAACTCAATCTATGAGGCCATCCCCACCTTGATAGCACAAAAGAAATTGCAGGTTAATATATGTGAAGAATGCAAAAATCCTCAACCAAATATTAACAAACTGAATTGAATAATTCACAAAAAGGATCATACAACATGATCAAGTGGGATTTATCCTAGGAATGCAAAGATGGTTTTATATCTGCAAATCATTCAACGTGATATACCACATTAAAAACACAATGGATAAATATCACATGATCTTCTCAATAGATGCAGAAAAAGCACTTGACACAATTCAACATCTATTTATGATAAAAACTCTCAGCAAAGTGGGTACAAAGGGAATGTATCTCAACATAATAAAGGCCATTTATGACAAAATCATCATACTCAATGGTGAAACATTGAAATGTTTTCCTCTAAGATAAGGAACATGACAAGGATGCTCATTCATGTCATTTCTGTTTAGAATAGTATTGGATTTCCTAGCCATGGTAATGAGACAAGAAAAAGAAATAAAAGGTATACAAATTGGAAGGGAAGAAGTAAAACTCTCAAAATTTGCAGATGGCATGATACTATATATAGAAACCCTAAAGTCACCACCACAAAGCTTAGAACTAATAAATGAATTCAGTAAAGTGACAGGATACAAGATTAATATATAAATATGTTGCTATTCTATACATTAATAATGAACCTTTAGAAAGAGAATCAAGAAAACAATCTCATTTACAAGCATATCTAAAAGAATAAAATATCTAGGATGAAATTTAACCAAGGAGGTTAAAGACCTATATTCTGAAAACTATAAGACACAGATGAAGCAAATTGAAGACAATACAAGTAAATGGAAAGATATCTTGTGTTCATGGAATGAAAGAATTCATATCATTAAAATGTCCAAACTATCCAAAGCAATCTACAGACTTAATGCAATCCCTATCCAAATACCAATGTTATTTTTCACAGAACTGCAACAAATACTCTTAAAATTTGTATGGAACCACATAAGACCTAAATTATTCAAAGCAGTCTCTAGATAGAAGAACAAAGATGGAATTATTATGCTCCCTAACTTCAGACTATACTACAAAGCTACAGTAATCAAAACAGTATTAGACTGTAACAAAAACAGACACATGGATAAATGGAAGATAATAGAAAGCCCAGAAATAAACACATATGATCAATTAATATATGATAAGAGGCAAGAATATACAATGGGGAACGATAGTTTCTTTACTAAGTGGCATTGGGAAAACTGGACAGCTACATGTAAACGAAAAGAAATTAGACCATTTTCCACACCATATACAAAAATAAGCTCAAAGTGGATTAAAGATCTAAATGTAAGATGAGAAATCATAAAATTCCTAGAAGAAACTATAAGCTGTACACTCTTTGACATAGATATTAGGAAAAATTTCTTTTGGATCTGTCTTCCCAGGCAAGGGAAACAAAGCAAAAATAAACAAATGGAACCTTTTCAAACTTAAAATCTTTTGCACACTTAAGGTAACCAAGAGAAAAATGAAAAGGCACCTACTGAATGGGAGAGGATATTTGCAAACAATAAGTCTGATAAGAGGTTAATATTAAATAAATATAAATAACTCATATGACTCAATATCAAAAATAAAACCCCAAACAACCTGATTAAAAAATGGGCAGAGGACCTGAGTAGACATTTTTCCAAAGAAGATATAAGATGCCTAAAAGGCACATGAAAAGATGCTCAACATCACTAATCATCAGGGAAATGCAAATCAAAACCACAATGAGGTATCACCTCATACCTGCCAGAATGGTTATTATGAAAAAGATCACAAATAACAAGTGAGGATGTAGAGAAAACGGAACCATAGTACACTGTTGATGGGAATGTAAATTTGTGAAGCCACTATGGAAAAAATTATGGGGTTCCTCAAAAAATTAAAAATCGGACTACCATATAATACAGCAGTTCCACTCTTAGATATATAAACAAAAACACAAATTTGAAAAGATAAATGCACATAATGTTCATAGCATTATTTACCATAGCCAATATATGAAAGCAACATAAGTGTACATCAACATATGAATGAATAAAGAAATTTTGGTATATATATATATATATATATACACACACACACACACACACACACACACATATATAATGGAATACTATCCAAGCATAAAAACACGAAATTTTTCCATTTGCAACAACATGAATGAATCTGGAGGGTATTTTCTTTAATCAGACAGAGAAATATAAATGCTGTATGTTTTCACTTATATGTGGATTCTAAAATTTAAAGCAGACAAATATAACAATGCATAAACAGACTCATAGATACAGAGAACAAACTAGTGGCTACCAGTGAGGAGAGGGGTGAGGAAAGGGGAAAGATAGTGGAAGGGGATTAAGAGGTACAAACTACAAGATATAAAATAAATAAGATACCAGGATTTAATATACAGCACAGGGGATTCAGCCAATATTTTATAATCAGTTTGTATGGGGCATAATATACAAAAATATCAAATCACTATATTGTACTCTGAAAGTAATATAACATTGTAATTCAACTATACTTCAGTAACAGTATAAAAAAGAATAGAAAAATTCTGGGATAATATAGGGGTAAAAAGTCATGTCAAAGTAGGAAGAATTAATAGAATGTAGAACTTAGAGTAATGAGATGTCCAAGTGCTTTAATTTCTGTCTTCAGATAGCTGAAGAACTGTTACATGTAATAGCAATAAAACCTGTATTACTACATAACATAAATTAAGAGAAAATTTCTTCCAACGTTTTTAGGGGAAATAAAGGTAGAATTGATTGTCTGGGAAATTAGTGAGTTATCTGTCAATGGAGTTCATCAAGCAAAGATACTTCATATTCATTTGTTTAAAATATTGTAAAGGGGATTCAAATTTTGGAGGATGGCAATGAAGGATCTTGTCTTAGTCCAATTCCAGCTGCTATAAAAAATTCCATTGACTAGGTGGCTTAAACAATTTGTTTCTCATATTCTAGAGGATATAAGTCCAAGATTAAAGCTCCAGAATATTCTGTGTCTAGTGAAGAGACATTTTTTGTTCAGAGATCCTTCATCCTCACTATATCCACACATGGTGAAAGGGACAAGGGAACTCTCTGGGTCTCTTTTATAAAGACACTAATCCCATTCATGAGGGCTCTACCCTCATGACCTAAGGACCTTCCAAATGTTCCACCTCCAAATGCCATCATTTATTTTAACAAATGAGTTTTTGGAAGAAACAAACATCCAGTCTATAACAGGTCTCAAAGGTCCCCTTCTTACTCTGAGTCTATACACAAGTTCCCTCAGGCATTCAGAGACTAGAACCTTAGTGTGACCCTGGGCAAAATTATGAAGATAATCCATCATATTTTTCTTTCTTTTTTTTTTTTTTTTTTTTTTTTTTTTGCTGTACGCGGGCCTCTCACTGTTGTGGCTTCTCCCGTTGCGGAGCACAGGCTCCGGACGCGCAGGCTCAGCGGCCATGGCTCACGGGCCCCGCCGCTCCGCGGCATGTGGGATCTTCCCAGACCGGGGCACGAACCCGTGTCCCCTGCATCAGCAGGCGGATTCTCAACCACTGTGCCACCAGGGAAGCCCCATCATATTTTTCAATACTCCTTTCCTTTACTGGATCTTTTACTGTTACTTTCAGCTGCCCAATAAACCCCACCATTTCTCATCCACCGCCAGTAGATAAGGTCTTTCCTGGCAGACCACATGCTTTGTTCCTTTCCTAGACTCCCCCCTAGTCTTTTTTCCTTTTCCGTTTTGTGCTTGCAATTCAGACAGTAATCCAAGAAAAGTGTGTTGTAATAGGTTAATGGTTTTATCCAAACAGATAAAAATGTTTGCATTCAGTCAGTGACTTACCCCAGACAGTCAAACAAGCAAGGGATGCAGGGCAGTTCAGAATGGAATCTAACACATCTGCTCATTTCATGTCCTGAAAAGAAGGGTAAGAAATGAAAGGAAGTAGGCCACATGATGAAGGTTGTGGAAATGGCTTTTTTCACATACTTCCTCAAACATATTCCCTTGCCCAGTGAATCATAACCCAAATAGAAGTCCAGAGGCAGCCTAAAAATATCTAGGGTCTGGTTGCAGAATCTTCTTCATCATCAGAGATCTATAAAAAGAGCATAAATTAAGCTTTCTGGGGTGGGATTAATTCCTCTGTGTATTGTAGTACTCAAGGCTCTTACATACACATAATCTCATGTCAGTCTTTCAAATTTCCATGAGGTATGTGAGATAGAAATAATTATTCTAATTTTACATATGAGAAACTTGAGAATCTTTAAATAAGTGGTTTGTATCACCTATGCCTAATTAGGGATAGAACCAAGAAAAAATAAATTCACATATTCTAACGTCATTTTTCAGTGGTATTTTCCACTACAATAATTTTTTTAATTACAAATGAACATTTATTGAGTGCTTACTATACAACAAGCCCCCTATTAGGCAATTTACACATATTGTCTCATTGAATCCTTTGGAATACACTATGACATAGGCATTATCATGCCAGTGTTAAAGATGTGGAAACTGAGGCTCATACAATTTGGTGACTTGACTCAGACTACATAATTAGTAAATGGTAGAGCTAGGATTTTAGGCCAGATTTGTTTGATTATTAAGTCCATATTATTTTCTATTCAAAGCCACTATCTGCACGTCATACTTGTCCTAGACTAAGAGTTGTTTACTTTTAAGCTCTGCATTTCCAATTTGACCTCTTTTAAATCATTTGTTGAATTCACACACAGGCTCCATTTCTTAGTTTAGAAGCTCAGATATCTAGGCACCAAAAATAGACACTTTTAGTTTTAAAAATATTTAAAGTAGATAATACATATGTAAATATATAATTAAATATATCTTAATATATAATGCATATGATAAAAATCAAATAATACAAAAGGGAATAGAGTGAAAAGGATGTTTCTCTTTCATCAATGAACCCCGATCACTGAGTTCCCCAGAAACCTCAACCCTCATGCTTACTGTACTCAAAAAGCAACTACCGTTACCAGTTTCTGGTGTATCTGTCCAAGGATATTCTATTACTTTACTCATATACTTGCATGTATATGTGTGTATGTATATGTAGATATGTGTATGAATATAAATTTAAATATATATATATGCAACTGTACATATGTGTATGAACACATGAAAATACCTATGGCAAAATGTAAAATTGCTAGAAGTGAAACTGCTGGGATTCATGGTATGTGAATTTTGTTACTTTGATAGGTATTACTAATTTGTCTTCTAAAGAAGTGGTACAAATTTAAGTCCCACCAACAGTTTGTCAGAGTGCCTCTTTCCCCACAGCATTTACAACGTAATATAAAATCAAACATTTTAAATAATGTCAAAATTATATACAAAAAAATTGCATCTCATAGTTTCAATTTGTATAAATTTTCCTATTATTGATGTTATACTTTAATTCATATGTTTAAAAGTCATTTGCACTTTTCTGTGAATTGTCTAGATATGTGCTCTGCTGCTTTTTCTGTAGTGCTGTTGGATTTTACTTACTGATTTTTAGGATTTTTGGTAAGTAAGGGAAGAGTGTCTTGTCAGAGTTATATTTTACCTTCCATTTTCACCTTGTCATTTATATTTTTGTCTTTATTTATGGTATAATTATCAGTGCATATAATTTAAAGATTTTTTTATGTGGACCATTTTTTTAAGTCTTTATTGAATTTGTTACAATATTGCTTCTGTTTTATGTTTTGGTTTTTGGGCCAAAAGGCATGTGCTATCTTAGCTTCCTGACCAGGGATCGAACCCACACCCCCTGCATTGGAAAGTGAAGTCTTAACCACTGGACCACCAGGGAAGTCCCGCAATGCATGTAATTAAAATATTATAAAGTCACATTTATCTAGTTTTAATTTTTTTATTTAATTGTATTGCTTTAAAAGGCCAGGATTATTTAAATATATCCCCTATGTTTTCTTCTAAATCTTTTATAATAACCACCTATCAAAGTGAGAAATGAACTATGACTAAAGCACCTACTCCGATCTCAGAGATACATATTCTAATCCATTTCAGATTTCTAGCAAAGGATTAAGAAAAATAAACAATTATAGAAATACATGCAAGATAGATCAAGTTTGATTCAGTCACTTATTAGGATAGACTGAGCCAAAATTTGTGAAACATGGAAACACAGGGTAGACAAAGTAAACTTTGGTCAGAATGATGAATGTAGGAAAATGTGGAAAAAAAGGAAACACTTCTTATATCAAATAGTTAAATAAAAATTGTGAGTACATCTAATTATAAGTGGGTGGTCAGAAATATTGCTGAAAGATGCTAAAGATTGCAATGACTCAGTATTTCTCTTTTGTGGTGTGGTATGTTGCATCAGGATTGGGAGAGACAATAAGCATTGGATAGTGGGATTTCTGCCATGCTCAAACTAATTTACTTCCTCACAGAGAAGCATCCTGCTGACCGAACTCCTTTCCAGAGATAAAAAAATGGAGGATCTCACACTAAATTAAGGATACATGAAGCATGCATGTGTTTTCCCTGCTAAACTCTGAAGGGCTTGCCTCTTGGCAGAAATGACCCATTATAACTTAAACAGATAACCATCTGTAATATATTAAATAAGTGAGAGGCTGAAATTACTTAACCGGTGCTCAATATATTTGCTGAAACATTAGGCTTTGAGAAAAGTGGGAGTTTTATTTCCCTAGGAAATTTCAATAATTCATTCATTAGATGAATACAAACCAATTTTAATGCAATGTAACTGGTAGACAAGAGACTCAATTTCAGGAATGTGAAGAATGTTGCTTTATTTTGGTATGCTTGGTGGTCTCTAAAAGCCTTTTTTCTAAAGATTTTTAAATTATACATTTTTCTTTTTTAACTCTTCACATTCATTTCAGGATTAAGATAAAAAGCTGAGAAATCCATATAATTTTGCCTTATCATTCAAAATAAAGATGAAGACCAGCAACTGGGAAGAATGTACAGAGTAGCTCCATGAATGGCTAAAGTATGTTAAAACTGAAAGAAGAGACATTTATGAACTTGCAAACCCTTTCTCCTAATCTTTAGTAGCCTGTCTGATTCCAAACAAGATGTAAGAAAATGACCAGAACACTACTGAACAACAATGGATGGAAACTTCAGTGGAGAATGTATGTCACAAGGAGACTTATTTTATTAGAGACTGATCTAGGCAAAGTTAAGTAGGTAGGGTGTATTTTCTGCCTGCCCCAGACTCCTTCATGCTGTCACTTGGCCCTTCCTGTGGCACAATGCTCTGTTACTGTTGCTTTAATATGTTAGTAGCAGTGAAGCTAATTTCTGCTGTGATAAAAGCTGCTGAATTAACACTACCTTAAATAACGGCACTGCACGACATTATAGAAATTCAGTCAGAGCAAAAACAGCATTGCTGATCTATAGCCCTAGTTTAGGGAATAAGGCCATGGGCTTTAGAATAAAATACAATTCCCATGACATCTTACCTCTGTGATATCAGAAAACTATTTAAATCTTTCTGATTCTCAATTCTTATTGTTGGTTAGGTGTAATTATTCAAGGGGATGTTCAAATAATTAAGTCAAAAATATATAAAAATTGCCAATTTTCTTAGCATATAATGTACACTCAATAAATGCTACTGTTATTTAATTATGTTTCCCTTAATGCTGTGAGGTGTAGCATTCCTTCACCTATCAGGTTCAAATAGTAGCTTACAATCAGGAAGTCGAATCATTGTAGTTAGGAACATGGGTTTTGGTTTCAAAATGATTTGGGCTGAAGTCCTGGCTTGATGTCCTTCTATCTATGGGACCTTGGATAAGTCACTTAATATTTCTGAGCCTCAGGTCAGGACTCAATACATGTTTTTTTATTGTTATTAGTTGAGACACAATATTGTCTTTAACGTTGCCTTTAAATACAGGGGAGAGAAATTCTGTAGTGTAAGAAACCCCCTACGCCAAAGTGTATCCAAATGGAAGAAATGACTATCTAAAATCTCAATAAGCCAAATAGAGTACATTTCAATTAAAGCACAGATATTAGGAGTTATATGTCTGTATCACTGTGTACATGCAGACATATTTCCTGAAGCCATTCATAAGGAGCTTTGTAATATTGCACTTTTGAATCATGGTAAATGCATTTTCTGATGATCATCATAAAGCAGAATTTGATCTATGAAGGTAAGGACATTCTTAACAGCAATAAGATTTCTTTCAGACATACCCAGTAACCTGAGATTCTTGTACAAATGTGGCAGGGCATAATAGCCAACAAAAGTATGTACCAGAAGGACCCCATCATTCTGGTCTTTCTGCCTTGGCATAGGTTCAGAAGCTAATCATATTTTATTTTATTTATTTTTTATAAATTTATTTGTATTGTTTATTTATTATTTTTAGCTGCATTGGGTCTTCGTTGCTGCAAGCGGGCTTTCTCTAGCTGTGGCGGGGGGGGCTACTCTTCATTGTGGTGCACGGTCTTCTCATTGCATTGGCTTTCTCTTGTTGTGGAGCAAGGGCTCTAGGCGCGCAGGCTTCCATAGTTATGGCATGGCTAATAGTATTTTAAAACACATGCATTTCTAAGTAAGTGGTCTGAAAGCCAAGGCCTTTCAGAAAGGCCTTAATTCAGTAACACTACATAGAAAACTTAATGCTCTAGAATCTAGTACCTATATGTGCTTTACAACAAACACTTATTGGATTTTCTTCTTACAAACCTCTGCATTCTGGCTACTTTTGTGTGAATGTTTTGCTTCTCAAAGATATAAAATTTGAAGTGTTTTTTCATAACTAGATCCATAATGTTAATAGTCACAAGTTTTGTCAAAACTATCCTCTGTCCCCTTAGCAAATAAAGTGTGAATAATAGTGAGATACAGTCTAAAATGATAAATGGCTGCTCTCAGATATTGTTACCCTGTCAGTTTAACCAAAAGACATAGCATCAGACATCATATTTTTCTCCATTGACCCAATAAAAATATGTTGGGCCATATTCCTCATTTTGTCTGCAAATGTCACTGAAAGAAGCTTCATCGATATTTGTAGATGAGCACAGCACAGTGATTAAGTACACAGCTTCTTCATGATATGTTGGTACCATCATTGAAGCAATTCTGCAACTTAATCAGTTCTTTAATTTCTGCAAGTTAAGTGGGAAGTATAAGTTATTTTCATTTCACACTGGAGAAACTAAGCCACATAAATGTTGTTATCTACCTTTCAGAGCATCTCTTCTGTAGTAGATCTTGAGGCTAAAGACACAGAGATGAATAAAGATATGATACCTGCCCTAAACATTTCCAGAGACTGGTGAAAGAGACAGATTTGTAAACAAATGTAAACACGTAGTAGTAATGTGGAAAGTATTATAATGGGGTTATGCCTCAAGTATTATGGAACTCTAGAGGAGGAAACATTTTTTAACTTGGTTGAAAATTCTTAAAATAAATGTGGAAAGATGCATTATAGCAAAAATCACAGGATATGCAAAGGTACATAAGTGAGAAATGAGTGGGGATGTTCAAATCATTTGGGATGGTTGAAGTCAGGGCTGGTTTCATGTGTAGCTGCACATCGCCCCCCACTCAGAAGGACCCCATGATTTATTTAATAATCTGACATAACCATTTTGAAATTGTTAATAACATTTGAGAAAAAGTTTTGCACTGGTTCCACAAATTAGACCTGGCTACAGTGAAGGGTGACTATAGGGAGAATGTTAAAAAAAGAAGCTGAAAAAATAGTAAGCAAGGGCCCATTCATGAAGGTTACATGTCTACCAAAGAGTTTGGATTTTATCTTACAGATGATAAAGAATCACTAAAGAATTTTAAACAGAGTAGTGGCATAATATTTTAATATTTTCCAAGTAATTTTCTGAGGATTGTATGAAGAGAGGACCTGAGGATGTGGTGAGGGTAGGAGCTGTTAGAAAAATATTAAAATATTGAGGCTGAGAGATAATCGAAGGTTTAAAATAAGACAATGGCAGTGGAAATGGGCAAAAAATTATTCACTAAAACTCACAGAGTTTGGGACAAAACACCAGAAATGATTGTATTTAATTGTTATTGTGCAGGTCTAACATCTCAATTGTTAAAAGAAAATGTCATTACTATCAGAACATTTGAGGCCATGCCTACCAGTATCAAATTAAATATGTTCAATATGTGCTCTGTACATGGCACACAAAAAATGCTTCTATATTTTCAGCCAAAACTTTGTCTTGTACACTTAAAAAAAAAAAAACTTGCTCATATCATTAATAGGCTCACCCTTAAAAATCCTTTAAATCAATGCTTAACATTGAAAATGATTTATTTTTCAGTCCCTTACAAAATCAAAACCTGTACTTTTTATATTAAATGTTATTTATTCAACATGAATTTTCCCTGCTATAATCAAGTTGTACTAAATAAAATTTACTTTTTAAGTTATATATATGATTTATTTTCTTACTTTTTAATCTATTAAATTAAAACTTTTATTTTTGATTTTCCATCCTAGTGATAATTTATTTTATTCATTTTATAAGTTTAGCCAAAAGAATTCAAAATGATATCTAATAAATCTAAAATTTTTGTTTTCCTATGAATAGTGTGCACTATTATGCTTGCTAAATATTGGACACATATTATTATAAGAACATCATGAAAATGTTCTGTATTTTTCTTTGTTTTTGTTGAACGCTAATTGTTGTTGTTTATTTAAACTTTTTCATTAGTTCCAGTAGTTGCGTATATGCAAGTGACATTTTGTGTTCTTTTAATTATGAATCTAACTGCTTCAGTGTCATAAATACTTTCATTGACCCAAGCTGACCTTGAGGACTGGGTATAAAATGTACAGTGAGGGGCTTCCCTGGTGGCGCAGTGGTTGGGAGTCCGCCTGCCGATGCAGGAGACACGGGTTCGTGCACCGGTCCGGGAAGATCCCACATGCTGCGGAGCGACTAGGCCCGTGAGCCATGGCCGCTGAGCCTGCGCGTCCGGAGCCTGTGCTCCGCAAAGGGAGAGGCCACAACAGTGAGAGGCCCCGCGTACTGCAAAAAAAAAAAAAAAAAAAAAAAAAAAAATGTACAGTGAGGGTGATGATACATTGTTTCTGAATGTAGAATACAAAATCCCTTTTCCATAGTTTATTTCTTCATTTGAAAGAATTTTGGTTCCGGAGCCTGTGCCCCGCAAAGGGAGAGGCCACAACAGTGAGAGGCCCCGCGTACTGCAAAAAAAAAAAAAAAAAAAAAAAAAAAAATGTACAGTGAGGGTGATGATACATTGTTTCTGAATGTAGAATACAAAATCCCTTTTCCATAGTTTATTTCTTCATTTGAAAGAATTTTGGTGCAAAATTAAATACTAAATGTTGTGTTATGCTCATCTAATTGGGGAAATTGTAGCATTAATTAAAATTTTATTATTCTATGCTAGAAACATTGTCATGCTGTCATAAGGATATGACAGCCATTTTCCGTGATCATAATCCAATAAACATAGTAAAGATTCAGAGTTTCATGTTTCATTTTTCTGGATTTCATGAATGCAATTCCTTTCATCACCTAATGGACTAGCCAGAGTTGCTGCATTTGTTGCTTCTGAATTGTGATTTTTATATGAATAAATTTTTTTTTCTGTTTCATTGTTTTGAGCAGTAATTAAATTTCTTATAGCAAAACAAAAGATTCAAGGATTTCATCTGACCTCTTCAAATTGTGGACCTGATGAGAATAATTTCCTTGCTTAAATTCCTTGTTATAATCCGGAATTAACTTTACATTAAATAAAGAATGTTTAATGTCTTGCCCTGTTAATGACTTCTGTGGGGGTCATGCTCAACAGAAATCTGCTCACTTTCATTGATTCTATTTTTAAAACTTTAAATACACAATATTTTTCTATTTCTTTTTATCTTCACTTCTTTTCTATGTTCTACCTTAACATTATCTATTTTTATTATCTGAATGTTTCCTCATCTTAATAAATCTAAAGAATTAAAAAATTAGTTGTATTCAAAGGGAACAGAATTTGGATATATTTTCACGAAAAATGTAAATTTAGGTAAATATAAAACAAAATTTTAACTATTTTCTATTTTCATTTTCTTCTAAAATATTCAGAGATAATTTATTGACCTTAAAAGACAAAAAACAATTTATAACTAATGAAATCAGTTATGTTTTCAAAGTTATGTAAATAATCCTGAAAGACTTTTAATTAAACCCTAATTAAATCTTATTAAATTATTTTATAAAGTAGAGCTTTCTGCATTTCTAACATTCTAATATTAATCTAGTTGCCAAAATAAAGAATCAGTATTGTGCTTGATTCATATAACATCTGGAAATACATACATAGGTATGTAAGAGTACTATGAATTGTTCAGCAATGCAAAATGTTCCTCAGCTAATATATGTCATGATGTGGAAATTCATCTAGAACCATGGATAGGAACATGAAGAGAAATAAGAAAAATGCATGTTTGGTACCACTCAGAAATGATATTTTGTTATGTAAGAATCTATGACATTTATAACATCTGAGAAAAAGGTTGTGACAATTTTATTTACCTTTCACTTAGATATGTACCTCTGCTGCCTAAATCTTCCTTGTACTCCAAAGTAGTGCCCAACTCCAACATTGGTACAATCCACAAACCTTCATGACATTTAAATGCAATCATCATTTGGTTCAAGGACATAAGGTAAGGGATATGGAAGAAAGTGTCCCTGGGACTCTAGTAGTACTACATGTAAGAGTAGATGTTTGGAGTTGGTCATACTATGCCAGGGCTGAGCACTGAATCTTGAGTTATAGAAAGATCCATGTAGTCTTTAACAATTTTTTGTGTGTTTTGAATATGCAAGATGCTCCAAGGCATAGATCCCAATTTCTAAGTATAGTATACATTAGCAAGGTGGAAAAAATATATTTACAGGATAAAAATGACAAAATATCATTATGACTCAACCATGAGGAGTGATAGACATGTTGGAATGATTTCCAGATATTTGCTTTAGGTTCCTGGATAAATTTTCGTACCATAAATGAAGACATGGAATGCAGACGAGGAATGGGTTTTGAGTAAAGATGGTGATTTCAATAATGGACATGTTGAAGAAGAGATGACTGATATCAAGGTGGAAATAGCCAATATGCTGTTGGAAGTACAGTATGATGTTCAAAATATCCAGACTTTGGTAAAATATATATATATATATATATATATATATATATATATATATATATAGTAGCTACTCAGGGTCAGAAACTATAATAGATACCAAGTTAGCCAACAATTTTGGGTAGTATTTTCCCAGACTTTGCTACTTTGCTTTCTAATATTAAATTAGATGAATAACAGAAACATTTTAACAATATATGAATGTGGCAGTATACCACAGGAATCTCTGTGTTGCAGTGAAAATAGTAGAAAACTTATAATCATCTAACTCTAGATATGAATCTATGCCCTCCCAATTTTTATCTCTAAGACATTGGGCAATTCAATTAGCATCTCTGAACTTCAGATTCTTCATCTGATAAATGAAGGTACTATGTACTTATATCAATTTAGATTCCTTTTACTTGAAAGTAACATAAAACCCTGACTCAAACAGCTTAAACAATATGATATGTATTATTTAACATAAAAATAAATCCAAGGATAAGGTGATTCTAGGATTACTTTATTCAATGTCTTGGTGACACCATGAAAGACCAAGGTTCTTTGTGAAGTTTTAGCCTGCCATTCCAAGCATTTAAGTTTAGATCTCCTCATGGGAAAAAGATAGCTGTAGCACTTTCAAGAATCAGGTAAAGGCATGAAAATATGCAGAAGAACAAGAACAAAAGGACCTATTCTTGTATATATCTTTTTTTTAAATTTAATCATCAAGGAATGTTTGTCCTACATGCTCCCAAACAGACTTCCTCTCAAGTCTCATTGGTCAGAAGTCTGTCCTATGCTTATAACAAAACCAATTACTGGTCAGGAAAACGATGTCACTAATTTTGCCTATGCATTGTCATTCATCCCCTGGAATAGTAAATGCATTAACTTCCATTAAATGTAAAACCTCAAGGAGAAAAGTGATACCTAAAGAAAAATTAGGGTTCCATTAGAGAGGAAGAATGGGAAGGCTGGATTACTATTGGATAGGCAATCATCAATATCTACTATAGTGCCTCAGATCTTTTTTGAAGTATTAAATAAGGAAATATATTGTTAAAGTATTTAGAATATAATAACAACAAACTTACTTTAAGATTCATAATACCATAATTAAAGTTCATGAGAAAAGTAGCTAAAGATTCTTTAGCATCATCATCCAAATTTGTTATGGGAATAGCCACACCAGGTACAAAGAGGGTAAATATAATGTGGAGAATACAACACAATTGATCTCATTAAACTTCACATTTTTTCCTTTAGTTATTTCCAGTCTCTGTGTGTCATGATGGAAAACAACATCCAACATGCCAAAGGCAAAATCAGCAAAGCCTGAGGCTAATCTGTTGCATCTGATTGTGTGTCTTAAGCAAAATAGTATTCATGGGTCACTAAAATGAATATGTGTGCACTAAGACCAAATATCACTGATGTATCCACATTCTTCCCCTCATTTACTTCTTTTTTTAAAGAATCCATGCACAAAATCAATGTATGCAATTGATCAGAAAAAAAAGCATTTACCTGTTTTGTGCAATGGAACATGAAAGACACTGAGCTAAGATTTAATGATGTTCAGGTCTTATGTGATGTGACAGCCTATTCAGGTCATAATGAGTAAAGCTGTCCTCTCATAGCTGAAGCTGGGAGAAAAAAATCTTCCCAGAAGGTCTGTCCTGGATATAATTTACATTATAGTTTTCTCTGGTTCCTTGAATTACATAAGCACCAGAGAAGTAAGGGAAAAGGCAGATAATGCACAGATTTTTTCCGAATTTTCTCTCTTGACTGATTTGAATAAGTTAAAAAAGCAAGAAACTTGCAACTTCAACCTAAAATTCATCCCATCCAGTTTTTGCATTAAGAAATTGAACGTCCACAGAGGACTGCTTACATGACACTTATGGAAGTTTAGGGGTTTGGATTAGAAGGTGAGTCCTACTACAATATGTTTTTTTACACTATGGCTATCTTCTACACTCAGTGGATACAGTCTCTCATGTGGTAGCCAAAAAGTCCCGATCTGACTCCAGAAACAAAAAATGTCAAAACATCTGCTCAGCAGGAAGTTGCAAATACTAGCACTCAATGTTCTTTATACTTGAGTGAGGTTTATAACAACAAACAGCTTTAACATCACTTAGTAAACAAAACAAAACAACAAAACTTCTAAAAACACTATCCATATACCTGCACTGAAACAAGTCATCTCTAAATCAAATAGACTGAGTGGGATGATTTCTCTAACGTATCCTGGGAAAATACCAATAAATTTCATTTTATGAAATGCAGCTCACTTTCATGTTGTCCAACATTCTGGAAAAGTGAAAAATGTATAGTGCTTCTGGTTGAGTCTACCTTGATAAAATGGTCATTATTGTCCATAACCTCATCACACTGTGCTAGTGGAATTAATTTTTAAGTGTGGTACTGTTAAAAGTTAATAGGTAACAGTTACAAGTCCCATGGATGTCTTAAGCATTCAGTGAGATAGCATAAGTTAGAATATCTAGAATAAGCATACTATATAGTAAATATTCAGTACATTTTTTTCCTTTCTAAAGTCATTTAAATTGGGAAGGGTTTATTTTACTCTATTATTAATAGTTATTGTAACTACTGTGAATGAACAAAAAATTAGAGGCTTATAATCTAGGATGCAAAGAGGGAGTTACAAGATGAAAGCCAAGACAATGCTTTGAAGATATACATACATACATACATACATACATACATATATATATATATATATATATATATATATATATATAAAGTGAACAGGAAAAACTTTCCTGCAACAGCAAAGGCATCTTTAGAGTAAATGACCCTTTTGCAGACCTTATCCAGGCTTAGTCTTCCTCAAGAGGCAATGTTCTCCTTTCTTGCTAGCTTGGAATATGCCAGGAACCTTCTAAACCAGCCAGTATCAAAATTGAATCCACCTAGAAAAATTCAGAAACTGTAGGTTCCTGTGCTAGAATACAAGCTAGGTAGTGGGCACAGAGGAAGAAAACCTAATGAATCTATTTTTCCATCTGGGGAAACAAAGATTTAATACATGTTTTTTCTTTCCTCCATTTAATGCTTGTTATGAACTCCAGGAGAAAAGAAGCTACTCTTAAATTAATTATTTGAACTTGGAGGACTTTTGGGGATATGTGCCTCTTCTATTCAACTAAAATAAGAAGAGAAAATCCACCACTGACCTTGAAGGCAGTACAAAATTGACCTCAGTAACAACCCATAACCCAGGCAGGCACACCCTGAAAACACTAAGGTGACAAATAACTTCCAATATATCTGTTTAACTCGCTGGTCTGCCTGTACTTTTCTTTTTATAGACAAGCAGAGAATATGACGCATTTAAAATTAATATATTTGCACAGCTTGCGTCATTCACACAGATGCCCTAGTAAGAATAACTATATATAGTCTCAGTCGGAGAATTTCTTTCTCTCTTTTTGCCTTCTCTTTCTGTGAAACATCTGTGGGTGATCCTTCTACAAAATAGGGCTAGCTAGCTAGTCCATAAACATAAGATGAAAGTCCTCTGTGCCATATTATATATGCTCAGCTCTTTTGCTTTTTTTTATTAGTAAAACATGGCACATGGTAATTTATTGACTTATGATGATTTGGGAGTAGGAAATAATAAAATTGTCCCAGCAAAGTATTTTGGGAACACGGGAATTATGACAATAGGAACAAGTCAGGGTAGAACTGAACTTAACCTAGGGGTCCACGGTTGCTAGTCTATCATTGCTCTTCACTATTAATCTTCTTTCCAAAAAGCAATCCTGCAATCATTAATTACAGTTTTTTTTTAAGAATTTACGATTCATTTTCTACAGACACAGAATAATTCCCATTCCTTACTGCTATCTATACAATTCTTTACCATCATGAACCACTTCATGGCCCAGCTCAAGTCCCAGTTCTTCAAGAAAGCATCTCCTGATTATTTCAAACCACATTGCTCTCTCTTCATTAAACACACATAACAATGATCATCTAATCCTCACATTTGATTTTTCATATAATTTCATGCCTTGTGATGTTGGCTTATGCTAACTCATGAATTGTTCAGTAGCTATTAATGCATAATTATCTATCTCTTCACATATGGTGTAAGTATGTTAAGGACAGGGTTCATATTACATGCTTCTTTGTATCCCATAACACCTAGCCCAGGACCATGCTTGCAGTGTTCACATAGTAAATCTCTGTTAAATGCATGTGGAATGAATGTCATGTTGTCAGATATAAAGTTTGTTTAATTTTTCTGCTTTTCACAATTTTAGCTGGTAACAAGGGTCTTATTTTGTGATAACTTTCCAATTTCTTCTCAGAAATAATATGGGTGCAGAGTCCATTCTTTTAAATTGCCAGAGACTATTTACTATCTACTGATTCACAAGTTTTCTGAAATGTTACTAAGTAAGAAGTATTGACACAGGTTAACTTGGAATGCGTATTTCCATATATAAACTCAAATTTAATCGAAGGGGGCTATGTGTGACAGTATACAATGTGGTGGTTATCAACCACACACACACACACAAAAATCTGTTCACATATCCTTTGTCTTCTCTTTATTTTCTCCTGGAAATTTAGGAAAATATTATATTGGTTTATACAAATTAAAGATTTGTTAATCATTGGCACTTACTGTTTGTGCTCAATTTTAACTAACACAATAAATTTATTCTCCTCTACATATTACTCTAAGCTGTAGAATTCTCACGTTAGAATGGAGACAATCTATCCAAATTTTCCTAAGAGTGCATAATACAAGATAGCAAGCCATCTGCTGTAGCTTTCTTCAAAAGTGATCCACAGGTTCTGTGTTGCATCCTTGTAAACTAGACTATCATATGATGAGGGATTTTAGATATTTTAATAAGTATGCTCTTTTGGAGAAGCTTTAATGTGGATATAACTTAGTGAATTCGGTTCTATAGCCAATAGTGCTGGAATGAAGTTCCACAATATAAGGATTGGAAATCCACCAGGAAGGTAAAATACAAATTGTTGTGACACATTTCCTTAACTGTGTTTGGAGGCAGTTAATGTAGAGAAAATTGCCAGGACATGGTGGAAAGGAATGTGGGTAATACGTGTAAAATACTTGATAGAGTTGTTTTCCCCCTATTATTTTTTTATCCCACAAAGTGGAATACACTACTGGTTTTTATATTCTCATCTCTGTTTTAAGATCCAAGGGTGGTGGTGAAGGAGAACCTTGTGTGTCAAGACTTTTTATACTCGAAACTGTACACAGACTATTAAAGTATTCTAAACTTTCACTTTTATTTCCCAAGCCTATAGCTTCTTGTTCAAACATAGATCAGGCTATTATCTAACTGAAGACATACATGGAGAAAAAAGATAATCAACCATTTTGCCCACTTTAATTTTGTTTATTAATTAAAAGAAAGTCCTAGTTTAAACTGAGAAATATATATCATGAAGATATTAATCAGGGTAGTGTTTTTGGACTAAAGAAAAGGTACTTCACACAAATAAATAATTATATTCAATATATGAGACAATTTCAGAAAATAATTAATTTAATGAAAATTAATACATAGATTTGAAAGTATGTATCACTTCATTCTCACCCTGTATATAGTAAGGTCATCATCTTGCTATCAGTCTGGGTCAATGAAGAATATGGCTACAATTCCCTGAGATTCTAAAATTCTAATATCTAGTAGTGAAATACAGAAGAAAAGAGAAATACATAGTAAAACTATCTAAGATATTGCTTAAAATCTCTAGATCTTTGGCCCTAGTTAACCTATGTAATTTTTAGGTGAATGTAAAAATTTTTAGGTGAATGTAAAAATTATAATGAAGAAGGAAATGATAATTTCATCACTATTAAAGGTATTACAAATTATTTACTATTTTAAAAAATAAATAAATCAACTAAAATGTCTTAGAGTCTAGATGCCAGGAGACTGAAAACAAGGTACTTGTTAATAATGCAGAAATAAATATTTCAGTATAAAAATCAATGGAAATATAAAAAAAACTACTAAAAATGAATAATGTACAAAGACATGCTTATCTCTTAGTAAATTTCATAGAAAAGTGTCCAAAACACAACTGCTTGTTGGAAAATGGCATTCAAAAGAAGAAAAAAATGGAAAAAAAAATTATTGGTGCCACAACCATATTGAAAACTCAAGAAATGTCAATTACATAAAGTTTATTGAATGCATATGTTGGTGACATGAAGTGAAGCTTACGTTAGTTAAATTCAGCTTTGGTAACAGTGTAATATAGAGCTACACATGCAGATGCAGGCATATATGCATCTACAAAATTGTACAGGAGTGAAAAATGAAAGTAACTAATGGTAGCCAGTTTACAAATTATTAAATAAACATTATCCATAGATGAGCAAATAATTATTGCCAAATCATATTACTAACTATAAATCAATTAAATATAATTGCAAAGAAACAGAACATGGAAACTTACACACATGCAAAAATGAAATCAATAGACACAAGGAAATCATACTTAGAGTGAAAGTAAAACTTAAATTAATAAAATGAAGCAAAGTTTTGGAGCTGAAAATACCTAGAATAAATAATAATTTGTACTTTTTCAATTTTTTATATTTTTATAGGCCTTTGTAAACCTCTCATATAATTTGATCATCACAAAAACCCTGTAAGATAGGCACAGTTGCAATCATTATGTTTGAACTTAATTTCTATAAACAAAAAGAAAAAATCTGATCTTTAATTAACAACCTTAAAAAGCACAATATAAATACGAGAAATATTTGTGAAACAGATGATCACAGTTTTAAAATAACATTTCATGAGACCAAATTAGAGGGAGCACTATAAAATGATGGGAAACTATGGTGTCACCATGTAGATGGAGTAAGGAAACTGGGTTTGGATTCTTCCTCTGATACTTACCTGCTATGAGACCTGAGAGAAGCTACTTAACCTCCTCAACCTCAGCTACCTTATCTGTAAAATGGAGTTATACGTGGTCTTCTACCTGAGACATAGTAGAGGCTTAATAAAAGATAATAATAATATTATTCTTACTATTATCCATCTGAAAAAGGCCTTCATCTTTAAAACCCATCTCCTTTGTGAACATTTTTCTTACTCATCCTCCACACAAAATTGTGTGCTTCTTCTTATTTACCCCGTAACATCCTGCTATTCTTTTATTATAAGACTTATCATTGCTTTATATTCATTGTTGTTTTTTGTTGTTGTTGTTGTTCTCTTTTTCTCACTAAGACTCATGTCTTGAGATCAGTGATTTTTCTGTACTTCATTTATATCTCCAGCACACAGCACAGTGATTGGCACATGGCAGATGCTCAATATACATTCATTAAAATAAAATGCAATAACTGTTCTCAATAACTTCAAGGATATGCTTAAGTGCCTTTGGGATCTTGGAATTGTACTCAGGACAATATAGGACTATATAAACACCAAAAAACATTGATACTGATTGTATTATTCATATAGCTAGAGTTGCAAGGACTTTAAATACCAAACACTTGACACTACACATAATTTATGCTCAAGAAATATTTATAGTAATAATAAAGAGACAAATAAGAAACTCTGAACAAAGACCACAAAGAGGGCCAATACTTACATTCTTGACACTATGCTTCATCACTGAGGTACAGGTTGTGAGGATTTAGGAAGATAATGTATGGAGAACAGTTTAACACAATGTCTGAAGCATACAAAGAACTCAATAAATCATTATGGGCAGAAAGAATGAAGATTGAGAGAGAGAATAAAAATAGAGATGGAGAGAAGAAGAAGGAGGAAGAGGCAGAGGAGAAAAAGAAGAAGAAGAAGAAGAAGAAGAGGAGGAGGAGGAGGAGGAGGAAGGCAGCAAGAAGAAGAAGGAGGAGGAAGAAGGGAGGAGTGGGAAGGGGAGAGGGGGAGGAGGTAGCAAAGAAAAATGTGTTTGATGGAAGGGAAAACAAGAGTTCAATCTCAGTCTGGTCTGGAGTGTCTCCTGTTAGTCCTTTCTCTGCCTTCCTCAAAGGAATTTTACAAGAAAGTAAAAGCACTTCATAAATATGAGGAATTATCATGTTTAGTTTTATGAATGTCAGTTCATTGAAGAGGGGGAGTTTGAAGTGAAGATGACATTTAAAAACAAAAGAACCCTTATTTTCTGTTAATTAAATACAGTGGAGGAAAAAATGCAGTTTTAGAAAGGTTAAAAGTTGACAGAGGACACAATTTGATTGTGAAAAGAAATATTTGTACACGTGTGAAAATCTTTGTAAAAATATCTGAAAAAATACATTAACCTCTAATGAGTGCTTTATGTACTGTTTGTTGAGAACTATGATTATTTAATTTATATTTTTAACCTTCTTTATTTTTCATATCTTCATAGGAAGCACTTATTGCTGTATGAGCAAGAAAGCCTTGCTGAAGACATCTAGGATAGGCTGGCTTCTGAACCACACCCTAACTCAGCATTTGTTTCTTCATACTGCACTGTATACTGCAGGCTGTGCAAAGAGCAAAAAGATACAAAATGGAAACTGCATTCTACTAAATATGTAAAAATTGAGATGGTCATTACAAATATTCTTCAATAGTCAGTAAAAATCAAATTAAGTACCTTTTGGTTTATGGGGTATTCATCCTTTTTCATGAAGTGCAGAACTGCAATTAGCCACTTCTCTGTGTAACTCTGTAGATGTGCAAAACAGTAAAACCATTAGAATGGGCCCAGATCCTTGGACTGACATCTCCTTTCCCTATATCTTTACTCAAAACATTTATTTAAACTAATTCAATAACCATTTGCATAGTATCATTAACTCTTTCTTAGGCTTATCTTGGCTGCTTCTAGGCAAGAAATACTACAGTATACTAAGCATTGTGTGACAAAGAAGGAAGTAGTTTGATTTTTGGGAAGAAAATTGTTTAGACTTCCAATTCACAGAGTCCTTTCACAACTCCTTAGAGGTCTAATAAGGTTTGATCCTTATTTTGCTTTGATATGTAAATAGAGATATTACTTTCTCCTTGGGGACCCTGGAGATCTGCCAAAGCACATAAGGGTAAGATATCCTTCAGGATAGAAGCTGAGTTGCCTAGAGCAGTGGAAAAATCCAAGTGTGTGTTTGGGCTTCACAATAAAATACCTTTGCTAGTAGTTTTTACTTCCAATATAAATGTTTATATATTTACTCAGCTTAGTCATCTTAGTTAGCCAATAGTTAGAAAACAACAGTTTTGTTGTTCTTTTTTTCTGGCGATGTGTTACGAAACTTATAGTCTGTCTTTTAAGATGCTATTTATGCTTCCTTTGACATATTCCATAAAATTCCTGTTCTTTAAATAACATTTAGCTTAGCTGGAAGTTGGGATATATTTTCAGCTACTTATTTCAATGAAAATAAACAACTATTAAAATGGTAAAATTGCTAGTATATAGGGAAAAAGGATAATTTCCACATAATTGTCATGCACATCACATTTAGAAAGAAAGGGGAGGATAAAAACATAAGTTAAATTTTGGTCCTTTAATTATATTTGTCTTTTATCTAGTGACTTCCTTTGCGGTTCTTCCTGCCCATATATTATAAAACCCATAAATTAAGAGAAAATTACTCTAGAGATTTATATTAATGTCATATTTTTGCTATCCCCTTTGAATTGATAACTTTTAGTCCATTCTTTATTTTTATTTTATTTCTTTATTTTTTTTTTTTGCGGTACGCAGGCCTCTCACTGCGGTGGCCTCTCCCGCCACGGAGCACAGGCTCCAGACGCGCAGGCTCAGCGGCCATGGCACATGGGCCCAGCCACTCTGCAGCATGCGGGATCCTCCCAGACCAGGGCACGAACCCGCGCCCCCCTCATTGGCAGGCAGACCCTCAACCACTGCGCCACTAGGGAAGCCCCATTTTTAATTCTAGAGTATTTACTTATTTATCTGTTTCCTTGCATTTTATTTTTTTATATTCATTTATTTTTATTGGGGTATAGTTGCTTTACAATGTTGTGCTAGCTTCTGCTGCACAGTGAAGTGAACCAGCCATATGTATACATATGCCCCCTCCCTTTTGGATTTCCCTTCCATCCAGGTCATCACAGGGCACCAAATAGAGTTCCCTGTGCTATACAGCAGGTCCTCACTTGTTATGTACTTCATACCCAGCGGTGTATATATGTCAATACCAATTCTGGTGTGTTTAATTAGTTATTCCTATCATATGTTGTAAACTCTAGTATTGGTGCTTACCTTTCATATGAAAGTTGACATTGTATTTAAAACCCTTGCCAATTATGTAGTTAAGACATAGTTATCCACTTTAACAGTCTGAAAGTAGATAATTATAATTTATAAAGAAGTTTTTTGTAAATAACACAAGATATCACACAATCTTAAGATCATGATTCTCAAAATATTCATTTGGGATGAAAATAAATTCAATAGTTTTCCTTTAAGGAAGAATAATAATGGTTTTATTTGGCAATATGAGAGTAGATCTAGACACATAGCTTGATGAGATTAAAAATAAAGCTATCTATTAATTTCTTCTTCCCTCCCAGCAGCTAGCTTCCTTCCTTCCTTCCTTCCTCCCCTCTTCAGCTTCCTTTTCTCACTACCATTATTCTTTACTCTGTATTTCCATTAATTCTGTATATCTATATTATTCTTTCCTTTTATAGTCACCCTTTTTCTCTCAACCTTGCAAATTTTAATCATTCTCTCAGTTATTTGATTTTTAAAAAACCCCTTTGATCTACAAAATTTCTTTTTTCAAATCATAACATTCTTACAGACTTTGCCAACTCTAAAATGTATAAACTCATGAAGCAATAAAAATAAAACTAGCAATAGCATTTGCCTTCCCAATTCTAAAATGATTCACTCTGACATATAGGGAATCCTCCTTTAATAGGAAAAATACTGAATTTTATAATGGAAGCGCTCCAGCTTTTTGACTGTAATTTGATGATTCCTGGACAAAATAACTTTTGTTTATAACACCATGAAGAAATAAAAAACTCTTTTTGGTCAAGCACAGACATATTATTAAATTTAGAAAGACACGTTGCAGAGAAGATTTTGTTGCCCTTTTTTCACAGAAGAAACCTGAATTAAAAAAAAAAATGAAATCAAGAAAAAAATATCTCAAATCCTCTAAAATTCCCTCCAAATTAATGTGTATATAAATGCACTGGCTAATTCAAAATTACAATGCATTTTCTTTTAAAGAAATATTTATTTATTTTGGCTGTGTTGAGTCTTTGTTGCTGCATGTGGGCTTTCTCTAGTTGTGGCGAGTGGGGGCTACTCTTGGTTGCAGTGCACTGGCTTCTCATTATGGTGGCTCCTCTTGTTGCGGAGCATGGGCTCTAGGTATGCGGACTTCAGTAGTTGTAGCACACAGGCTCAGTAGTTGTGGCACACGGGCTTAGTTGCTCCACAGCATGTGGAATCTTCCCAGACTAGGGTTCAAACCTGTGTACCCTGCATTCGAAGATGGATTCTTAACCACTGTGCTACCAGGGAAGTCCCTACAGTGTATTTTTATTTTTTTAATATATTTTAATATTTTATGGGAAACTAACAATGTGATCTCTAGTCTTTGAAATATGCAGGGAGATGCATCTAGCTCTAGACATTTGTAAGCAAAGAAAAACCTGTAGAAAAATACAGAAGCCTGAAGAATCACAGAAAGAAATTCATTTGGTTATGATATTTTTATTACTTTGATTACTTTGATTTTCTTTCCCATCCTTCATTCACAGAGGTCCAGCTTCAGTTTCACTAAAAAAATTAATTGGAAAAAGAGATGCTAGCTTATTTTCTAGGAAGAAAAGACGTAGAGTGTATAAAAGTAGAAATTACTAAATATAACATATTATAAGTAGCGAACTGTGAACATACAGGCATTAGGAGATTAAAGCAGTTTTTCTGGGTGCAGTTTGCATTAGAAATATTGGGAAATTTGGGTTTAGTGGCCATTTTTACAAACATAACATTCTCAGTAGATTAACTTCATTTATTATTTTTTTAAACAAATTCATCTTTTGGGAATTTTTTGAATGTCACACTGCTTAAAAAATCAATATTTTAATAATGTTAATTATTTCATCTCTATCAATCTGTGTTAGAGACACCCACATGTTGATTTCCAAAATAAAACATTACAACAAAAACTCTATCATGTTTTGCAAACAACTATTTATTTTAACCAACTTAGTTGCCTACCAAAAATGTTATAGATATTTTCAACATCAACAAAATAAACCAGTAAAACACATGAAACAGAATTCAAAAAAAAAATAACTGGACCAAAACAAGTCCCTAACTGTCAGCCACTACTATTGTTATATTTTAAGTATCAAAAAGTTTGCAACCTGGCCCCAGTCACTGGACCCTGGGATAACTCATTGCTTTAAAAATGTCACAAAAACATGGGAAGCTCTTTTATGACAGAAGTACTTGATGCAGTACTGAAAATGAATAGTCAAGGAAACCTCAAAACTGAAAGCCTATCACATTTGTGATGCTTCCACAAAGAGTGAAGGTGACTTTTAGGCAGTACTCCAGGGACACTCTGAATTCCTCCAAAAATATGTAATGTTTAAATATCCCATTAATACTCTACATTTCTGATTCCCACCTCTTAGGATTTAATAAAGCTCTTCTTGATGACTTCCATATTTTTCACACTGGATTTATCTTGTATTGAATTTGGGTTTTACTATACTGATTTCCAATCATAGTTTTAATAATTGCTCCTTCCAGTAATTTTCCAGAGACTCCTTTTCCAAGTCTTCTCAGTATATTTTACTCTGTTAGTACTGCTAATAGGTGACTACCTACACAGTAGTCATGGATTCAGCAAAGTAATTCAACAAACACATTTTGAGTGGAAACTGTGTTACGCATTGAAACATCGCTTAAGTACTTATTCAAAGTATTATAGAAGGGTTTCCAGATATCAGGAAAGTTATCAGAATTTACTGTCCCAGTATTTTAGCATGATTCCAATATGAGTTGAGCAACAATAAGCACAGCTCCTTGGACTGTTTTATTATCTGTGTAATAGAGATTGAAGTGGTTTAATATGAACAGTGTTTTTGAAAAGTGAACTGCTCTACAATATTGGGTAATAAAATCAATTTAAGAAAGCATGACCTGCATTTTTAAATAAAATAGAATAGAAGTTTTTATGATGGCCATTCTGACCACTGTGAGGTGATACCTCATGGTAGTTTTGCTTTGCATTTCTCTAATAAATAGTGATGTTAAGCATCTTTTCATGTGCCTTCTGGCCATCGGTATGTCTTCTGTGGAGAAATGTCTGTTTAGGTCTTCTGCCCATTTTTTTGATTGGGTTGTTTGTTATTTTTGATATTGAGCTGTATGAACTGTTTGTATGTTTTGGAAATTAATGCCTTTTCGGTCACATTGTTTGCAAATATTTTCTCCCATTACTAGGTTGTCTTTTCATTCCATTTATCGTTTCCTTTAATGTGCAAAAGCTTTTAAGTTTAATTAGGTTACTTTTGCTTATTTTTGTTTTTATTTCCCTTACTATAGGAGAGATATTGAAAACGATATGGCTGTGATTTATGTCAAATAGTGTCTCGCTTATGTTTTTCTCTAGGAGTTTTGTAGTATCCGGTCTTACATTTAAGTCTTTAATCCATTTTGAGTTTATTTTTGTGTATAGTGTTAGAGAAGGTTCTAATTTCATTCTTTTACATGTAGTTGTCCAGTTATCCCAGCACCATTTATTGAACAGACTGTCCTTTCTCCATTGTATATTCTTGCCTCTTTTGTTGTAGATTAATTGGCCATAAATTGGTGGGTTTATTTCAGGGCTTTCTATCCTGTTCCATTGATCTATAT
The DNA here is from genome assembly GCF_002837175.3 of Physeter macrocephalus. Lineage (NCBI taxonomy): Eukaryota > Metazoa > Chordata > Mammalia > Artiodactyla > Physeteridae > Physeter > Physeter macrocephalus. The sequence continues at coordinate 57,889,319 of NC_041234.1, forward strand.
TTCTGTTATTGAGCCAGTACCATACTCTTCTGATTACTGTAGCTTTGTAGTATAGTCTAAAGTCAGGGTGCCTGATTCCTCCAGCTCAATTTTTCTTTCTCGAGATTGCTTTGGCTATTAAGGGTATTTTGTGTTTCTATACAAATTTTAATTTTTTTTTGGTTCTAGTTCTGTAAAAAATGTCATTATTAATTTGACAGGAATTGCATTGAATCTGTAGATTACCTTGTGTAGTATGGTCATTTTGACAATATTGATTTGTCCAATCCAAGAACATGGTATACCTTTCCATCAGTTTGCCTCTTCTTTGATTTTGTTCATCAGTATATTATAATTTTCAGAGTACATGTCTTTTGCCTCCTTAGGTAGGTTTATTCCTAAGTATTTTATTCTTTTTGATGTGATGTTAATGAGATTGTTCCCTTAATTTCTCTTTCTGATCTTCTGTTGTTAGTGTATAGAAATACAACAGATTTCTGTGTATTAATTTTGTATCTGGCAACTTTACCAAATTTGTTGATGAGCTCTACTAGTTTTCTGGTAGTATCTTTAGGATGTTCTAGGTATAGTTCCATGTCATCTGGAAGCAGTGACAGTTTTACTTCTTCTTTTCATCAAAAAGTCCACAAATAATAAATACTGGAGAGGTTGTGGAGAAAAAGGAACTCTCCTACAATATTGGGGGGAATGTAAATTGGTACAGCCACTATGGAGAACAGTATGGAGGTTCCTTAAAAAACTAAAAATATAGTTACCATATGATCCTACAATCCCATTCCTGTGAATATATCTGGAGAAGAACATAATTTGAAAAGATACATGCACCCCAATGTTCACTGCAGGAGTATTTACAATAGCCAATACATGGAAACAACTTAAATGTCTTTTGACAGATGAATGGACAAAGAAGATGTGATATACAGTAAGTTCCCTACATATGAATGAGTTCCATTGCAAGAGTGCATTCATAAGTCCAATTTGTTCGTAAGCCCAACAAAGTTAGCCTAGGTACCCAAATAACACAATTGGCTACATAGTACTGTACTGTAATAGATTTATAATACTTTTCACACAAATAATACATACAAAACAAACAAACACAAAAAATAAAGGGGACATTTTTAATCTTACAGTACAGTACCTTGAAAAGTACAGTAGTACAGTACAGCAGCAGGCATACAGGGACTGACATCCAGTTAAGAGGCAAGAAGAGTTACTGAGTGGAGGAGGGAAAGGAGGTGGGAGATGGTAGAGCTGAAGGATCGTCAGCAATAGTTGATGGAGGGTAAGCTGCAATTTTACTCACAACTAATGTTGATGGCATAGGTTCTGGGCTTGAAATAAAGGTATTGTACTGCTGTACTCTATACAGTACTGTACAGTAAAGTACACAAAAGCACAACCACTTGTAGAGGATGCACGTACATGACAATGTACACCAGATTGGACATGCAAATGCACATTTGCATCATTGAAAGTTCACAACTTGAAGGTTCGTATGTAGGGGACTTACTGTATATATACATATAAATATATATATATACAAAAGAATATTACTCAGCCATAAAAATAGAATGAAATAATGCCATTTGCACCAACATGGATGGACCTAGAGATTATCATACTAAGTGAAGTAAGCCAAAGACAAATATCAGATGATATTTCTTTTATGTGGAATTTAAAAAAATAAAAAAGTACACACAAAAAAACTTATTTCCAAAACAGAAAGAGACTTACAAACACAGAAAACAAGTTTATGGTTACCAAAGGGGAATGGGGGTGAGGGAGGGATAAATTAGGAGGCTGGGATTAACATATACACACTACTATGTATACAATAGATAACCAGCAAGGACTCACTGTATATCACAAGGAACTATTCTCAATATTTTGTAGTAACCTCTAAGGGAAAAGAATCTGAAAAAGTATATATATATACACACACATATATATATATATATATATATATGAATCACTGTGCTATACACCTGAAACTTACACAGTGCTGTAAATCAATTATACTTCAATAATTTTTTTCTTTTTAAATAGGATAGAGTAGAAAATAGCACAGCATGTTTTAAGATTCTTCAGGTTTGTGAAACTTTTATATTTTTATCTATACATACAAGTGTATATTGTATAGTGTGTATTTACATGTGCATTTTATAACAAGTAATGGTGTAAAATATATTTTCTTGATGTTAGTTATATTAAAAAAAAACTGTCAAAGCCCCTGAGCTAGAAGACTGGAAGAATCTAGTTTGTTAAATATTTTGTGAATTTTTAATTTTGTATTTCATCTAAAAGGGCTTTCTGGGAACAAGTTTTTTATTCAAGTCAATATATCGTGCCATTTAATATATTGCAGATGATCAAAACACATAATGACTAGTGAAGAATTCCTGTTTAGCTCATTAAAACTTATTGGTACTTTTTTTCTTAATATAAATTAAAACTCAGGATGTGTGACTTATCCTGGCTGGATTAATGGAGAAAAGAATTTAAGAAAGATCCTGAACACGATGCATTGCCTAAAGAGACTGGACTCATCTGAGGCACTATAAGGGACTATGGATGGGAAAGACTTAGCAGCCATGCTCAGGAAGAGATAACTGAGTGGTCTGGAGTAGTAAAAGTCACACCAGACTTTGAGAACTGTATTCTAGTCTTTACTTTTCTAATATAATTTAACATAAATTTAATAATCATATTTGTGATAATAATACAAATAATTAATATGTATGGGTCACTAATTATACTCTAGGCACTATTCTAAGCACTTTACATAGACTTCATTTTATTTATTCCTCACTATAGCCATAAGAGGTAGATGTCACTTTTAACCCCATTTTACAGATGAGGAAACTGAGGGACATAAATCATTTATCCATCATATGTTATGTACAAGACACGATAACAGGCACTGAAGATGCAAAATGAGTAAGGCATGGTCCCTACTCTCAAGGAGTTTACTATGTAGTAGAAGGACACACATGTGAACAAAAGAAAAACACTAAAATGTGATATATTCTAAAAAAGGATTGCATAAAAATCACAGTGGAAAGTGCAGAGAAGAGAACAACCTGCATAAGATCAGAGGAAGGCTTTTTAAAGTGCGTGATATGAGACCTGGATCTTGAAAAATGGGAAGGGGTTTTCTAGGTAAATAAATCAGGTAAGATAATACTATAAACCTATGGATTTATAGGCCTAGAAGAGGTCTGAAATAGTACAGTGAATCTAAGGATGTCCAACAATATCTGATAAGTCTGAGACTTCTCCCATTCATCCGAGATCTATACTCTGTGGTCTAGTAGATCAAATTTGAACACTTCTCCATTTGTCAAGTCCTTGTATAAGCAAGAACTAATTCCCCTCTAAGCTGCCTTGCACTCTTACTAGTTATGTGATATTTAGCAAATCATTAAACTATCTGAGCCTCAGTCTCTTCCCTGTGGAATAGAATTTTTACTATATAGAGGAGAAAGTTCATAGGAGAACTATGACTCAGGTGAAAAAAATCTATATAAAAGATAAGAACGTACATATGTAAGGGCTAATTATGGTAATATGTAGGTAAGAGAAGAGCTGATCTGGGATAGAAGCACATGATAGTAAATATAGGGAGCTCTTCAAATACTGCTTGCAGATTTCCTTCTTTTAGTTGAGGTGAAGAAGCAAGAAAAAGTAAGACAAAAACAGTGATACATGAGGTGATATTATAGAAGATGACAGAATAGAAAGCACCACGAACCTGTCTTTCCACTGAGAGAACAATTGTACTGGCCAAATCTGTCTGAAACAACTATTTTGGAACTCTGAAATCTATTTGAATGCTTACAGCTACTGGGGGAAAGCTTGGATGGTAAATTTTGGTTAATATTGGTCATTTTCTGCCCTCATTGTGATAGTGGCTACCCACCTCTCCCACTTAGATCTGTGGCAGGAAGCCCTGAGACAAGCACCACATAGTTCTTGTGTGTTTTGTCAGTGCCAGGGTAGCCAATAAGAATGTTGTCCTCCAAATATTGGGGTTCTGTGTTCTGAGTAAGGGTTTCTGATTCTGATGACTGAAGTACAGTCATAGTAGCTGGCTGCCATAGTTTCAACCCCAACTGGTTAAAGCAGCATCCAGGGGATGTAAATAATCTGTCCCTGCTTTTTTGACATTTGAAAAAAAACTGCATATATTGGGGGATTTGGAAGTCTACCATACATGCTCTGGGAAAGAAACAAGCTCAGAAAAGATCCAACTAGATATTAAGTTTTCACCTCAGGCTGATCCTTGGCCCAGTGACACACTACAACAGCAAAACCAGTAAAACAACATAATAAAAAACAGCAAACTGTAGGGAAAGGGCAGAATCTGATTCCCAGAATTGATACATTATAAGATTCCAATATCCAATTTGAAACAAAAGAGTCAAAAGGCATGCAAAGAAACAGAAAAGTATGGTCCATTCAAAGAAATGAAGTAAATTGACAGAAAATATACCTGAAGAAGCCAAGACATTGGAGTTATAGAACACAGTTTTAAAAGAACTGACTAAAAAATGGTCAAGGTGCTAAAGGAAGATATGGACAAAACCAGGAAAACAATGTATGCAAAAAAAAAAGAATACTAATAAAGAGACAGGCATTATAAAAAAAATAAAGAAATTCTGGAGTGGAAAATTACGGTAACTGAAGTAAAAATTACACTATAGGCACTCAAGGGAAGATTTAAGCAAGCAGAACAGAGAACCAGTAAACTTCAAGGTAGAACAATTGAAATAATTGAACCTGAGGTACAAAAGGAAAAAAAAATAATAAAGAAAGATGAACAGAGCCTAAAGAACTTGTGGTACATTCTCAAATGTACCAATATTCACATTGTGAAAATACCAGAAGGAGAAACGAGAGAGAAAATAGCAGAAAGAGGAAGAGGATCAAGATGGCAGGGTAGGAAGATGAGGAACTCACCTCTTCCAACAAACACATCAAAAATATACCTGAATGTGGAACAATTCTAACAGAAAACCAACTGGAAACTGGCAGAAGGTCTCTTATACAACCAAAGCTGCAAAAAATATCTCCATGTATCTGGGTAGGACAGAAAATAAAGGCATCAGTTTGGGACTGATGCTCTGGGGAGGGAGCTGTGAAGGAGGGAAGGTCCACATAGGCCCTAGCCTTGGGGAGCCCCCTTTATTCTGGGAGGTAGGCTGGGAAAGATAGAGAGGTTGGAGAACCTGGAATCTGCTTGCAAGGACTAGGCATGTGGTGGCTTGCTAACAATCAGGGTGGAGAGAGGTCTGCACTGACAACTTCTACCTCTCCACACTTCCCAGCCCAAAATGCACATAGGGAAGGGCTGCTAGTACATGCAGCAGATAGGTTCTGAATCTCAGGTGGTCAGGCACTGGGAGAAGACACAGTCTAGCTGCTCTGAGACAGCCAAGAGAGCCTGGGGTGTGGTCCAGGCTGAACATCAGAGCCCATTGTCAGTGCAAGTATGGTGGGGGCTGGTCCAGCTGTTATGGACTTTGTGGGAAGGCACACTATGGGGGTTGATCTGGCCTCTGAGCCCATCATCAATGCATACAAAGGTGGGAGCAGGTCAAAAAGCAGAGTATTTTCTCAGCACACACACCAGGTTGCACCACAGAAACTCATATCTCTTGCAGACAGCCCCTGGGGAGGAGTTTTGTTTCTCAGCAGGAGTGCTCCAATTCCTCCCACCCCACACTGCAGCTTGGAACCAGATCTTGGGCAAATAGCTTTTCAAAGAGACCTGCCACAGAGGCTATTCAGGTCCCAGACAGCAGCACAACCACCTCAATTCCTGTAGTCACAGCACCCAGGCCCCCAGCACAAGCTTATTTCACACCACGGCCTAGCACTAAGTCTGGGATGAACACAACAGAGAAAGGGACACAAACTTGGACTGCCTTTGGGTGGAACTGTGAATGCCTGCATGGGAAGTGCACAGGTATGCTGTGACCATGGGCGCCTCAACTCTGTTGGGACAAAGTAGGTACTCAAGGGCAAGAGAGACATATTGAATCAGACCTTCAAGGATTGTACTCCAAAAACAGGGGAGCAGGCCCTAACACCAACAGGGTTGTACAGCCACAGGAGCAAAGAGAAAGCCCCACCCAAGTTCCAGTGCAGACTCTGGACATGACAACACAAATCACATTCCCTATCAAGAGAATAATGACCAGCACACTCTGAGGAAAGATGTGGTTGGCATCCATACCAAAAACAGCCCTCATACCAAAAATACTGGACTTATATACTCTAAACAGGTATGCTTCCACATAAAAACAGCCCTTCAAGACCATGGTAGATAACTGTTTATCCTCAATTCTAGAAAAAGATAAGGTTAAGTAAAACAAAAAAGCAGAAGAACTCCTCCCAATTAAAAGAACAAGAGAAATCTCCTGAAAGAACTAATATTGAAATCAACTTCACCAGTCTACTAGACCTCGAGTTCAAAAAGGAGGTAATAAAAATGCTATGAGAATTAAGAAAGATTATTGATAGAAATGTAGACCACTGTAACAAAAAACTAGAGGAATCAATCAATATTAGATAACTCAATTGCCAAAATAAAAACCAATCTAGAAACAATGAATAACAGACTAAATAATGCAGAAGAACAAATAAGTAATCTGGAAGACAGACTAAAGGAAATCAATCAATCATAACAGCAGATAGAAAGATAAAATAAAGAAAAAAAAGGAGAGCGAGATCTATGGGATAATACAAAACATGACAACCTATGCATAATAGGGGTTCCAGAAAGAGAAGAGAAAGAGAAGGGGATCAAAAATGTATTTTTAAAAATTTTGTCTGAAAACTTTCCAAACCTAAAGAAGGAAAGAGGTATCCAGGGGCAGGAAGCACAAAGGGTCACAAATGAGTTGAACCCCAAAAGATCTACAAAATGATATATCATAATTCAAATGTCAAAAGTAAAAGACAAAGACAGGATTCTAAAGAAAGCAAGAGAAAAACAAAGGGTCATTTAAAACAGAACCCTCATAAGGTTATCAGCTGATTTTGCTGCAGAAACCTTACAGGTCAGAAGGGGTAGCATGATATATTCAAAGTCCTAAATGGGAAAATAACCTGAAACTTAGAATACTCTACACAGCAAGATTATCATTTAGACTAGAAGGACAGATAAAAATATTATCAAAAAAAAGAAACTAAAATAATATAGCAATACTAAATTGACGCTAAAAGAAATATTGAAGGGTCTTCTCTAAATAGAAAAGAAGCACAAATCTATAGGAAAGAGAAAATCACAATAAGGAAGGTGAATATAAAAAAGAATTGAAGATAAGTTAAATAAGCCAGCACATAATTTAAAAACAATAAAAAACTTTGTAAAAGTGATTATAATTACAATTAACAGCAAAAAGATAAGCATGAAGATGTAATATAAGTTATAAAATTCACAAAATGTGGGGTAAGGGAGTAAAAAATGTAGCTCCTTTTGAATGTGTTTAAACTTATATGACTATCAGCCTAAAGCAAGCAGATATAGTTATAAATCAACATACTTGAAAACCAGGATAACAATAAATCAAAAACAAACAATAGATTCACAAAAATCAGAAGGAAAGGAAGAGAAGCATATTACAAAAGAAAACAATCAAAGCACAAAAGGAAAAACAAAAAGAAAAAGAAGTTAGCAAAGAAGAACTACAAAATCAACTGGAAAACAAGCATTAAAATGTCAATAAATACATACATATAACTAATTATTTTAAATATCAATGGATTAAATGCTTCTATCAAAAGACATAGACTGGCAGCTTGGATAAAAACAAGAACCTACAATATGCTGCCTACAAGAGACTCACATCAGGGCCAAAGACACAAAATAGATAGAAAGTCAGAAGATGAAAAAAGATATTTCATGAAAGTGGAAATGACAAGAAAACGGGCAACAACACTCATATTATACAAAAAGACTTTAAAACAAAGTCCTTAAAGAAAGACAAAGTAAGATATTATTTAATGATTAAGTGATCAATACAAGAAAAGGATATTACTCTTGTTAACATATACACACCCAATGTAGGACCACCTAAATATATAAAACAAATACTAACAGACATAAAAGGAGAAATTGACAAGAATACAATAATAGTAGAAATATTTAATAGCTCACTGTCATTAATGGACAGATCTTCCAGACAGAAAAACAGTAAGGCATCAGAGGTCCTAAATAAAACAATGGACCAAATGGACTTAATTGATATTTACAGGACATTACATCCCCAAAATCCAGAAAAAAAATTCTTTTCAAGCTCATGGAACATTCTCTAGGATAGACCACACACTAGGTCACAAACAAGCCTCAACAAATTTAAAAGGATAGAAATTATTTCAAGCATCTTTTCTGACCACAATGATATGAAACCAGAAATTAACAACAGAAAGAAAAATAAAACAAAAAATAATGAACATATGGAGCTAAAAAAAACCCAGAATACTAAAAAACTAACAGATCAATAATGAAATCAAAGAGGAAATCAGAAAATACCTCTAGAAATACAATAAAAAATACAACCTCATAAAATCTACATAAGAAGGAAGTTCATACCATACAGGTCTTCTTCAAGAAACAAGAAAAACCTCAAATAAACTACCTAACATACCACTTAAAAGAATTAGAAAAATAAGAACAAACAAAATGGAAGTCAGCAGAAGGAAGGAAAAAATAAAGATCAACAAGGAAATAAATGAAATAGAGACTAAAATTTAAAAAGATCAAAAATCATGAGCTGTTTTGTTTTGAAAATATAAATAAAATCAACAAGACTCTAGCCAGGCTCATCAACAAGAAAATAGACAAGACACAAATAAACAAAATACGAAATGAAAGAGGATAAATAACAACTGATATCACAGAAATATAAAAAATCACAAAAGTATAGTAAGAACTCTTATATGCCTACAAATTCGACAACCTAGTATATATAGACACGTTTTTAGAAACATACAGTCTGCTAAAACTGAGTCAAGAAGAAACAAATGATTTGAACAGACCTATTGCTAGAAATGAAATAGAATCTGTAAAAAAAACAAAAACAAACAAATGAAAACTTCCCACAAACAAAAGTTCAGGACTGGATGGCCTTACTGGGGAATTCTACCAAACATACACAGAACTTTTACTTATCCTTCTAAAAATATTCCAAAAAATTGAAGAAGATGGAATGCATCCATATTCATTCTATGAAGCCACAATCAGAAGGATACTAAAACAAAAGGCACTAAAAAGAATTATACAGGCCAATATCTTTAATGAATAGAGATGCAAAATATTAGCAAACAAAATCCAACAATACCTAAAAAGGATCATACACCATGGTCAAGTTGGATTCATTCCAGGATCATGAGGATGGTTGAGCATATACAAATAAATCAGTATGATACACCACATTAACAACAACAACAACAAAAGACCACATGACAATATGATCATCTCAATAGAGGCAGAAAAATCATTTGACACAATTCAATATGCATTCATGAAAAAATTCTCACCGAAGTGGGTATAGATGGAACATATCTCAACATTATAAAAGTCATTTACTACAAACCTACTGCCAACATAATGCTCACTGGTGAAAGCCTGAAACATTTCCAATAATTTCAAGAACAAGACAAGGATGACAACTCTTACCACTTCTATTCAACATGGTATTTGAAGGTCTAGCCACAGCAATGAGACAAGAAAAAGAAATAAATATTATCCAAATTGGAAGGGAAGAGGTAAAACTGTCCTTATTTGCAGATGACATAATATTCCTTATAGAGAACTCTAAAGATTTCACATAAAAACTCTTAGAACTAATAAATGAATTTGTCAAGGTAGCAGGATACAAATAATATATAGAAATCTGTTGAATGTTTTTACACTAAAATGAACTATCAGAAAGAGAAAGTTTAAAAAGTCCTATTTAAAATGGAGTAGATACAAATAAAATACCTACGAATGAACATAACAAGAAGGCAAAAGACTTATATGCTGAAATCTATAAAATATTGAAAAAGGCAATGAGGATTATTGAAAGAAATGGAGAGATACCCCATGCTCTTATATTGGAATAATTAATATTGTTGAAACGGTCATAGTAACCAAAGAAATCTATATATTTAATGTATCCCTATCTAAATACTCATGACATTTTCCACATAACTGGAACAAACAACCCTAAAATTTATATGGAAACACAAGAGACAATGCAATCCTGGGGAAAAATAACAAACCTAGAGGCATAACCCTCCCAGACTTCAGACAATACTACTAAGTTACAGTAATCAAAACAGCAAGATATTGGCACAAAACAGATATATAGACCAATGGAACAGAATAGAGAACAGAGAAATAAACCCGCACACCTATAGTCAATTAATCCTTAACAAAGGAGTCAAGAATATACAATGGAGAAAAGACAGTCTCTTCAACAAGTGATGTTGGGAAAGCTGGGCAGCCACATGTAAATCAATTAAATTAGAAAAATCCCTCACACCATATACAAAAATTAACTAAAAGTAGTTTAAAGATATAAATAAAGACTGACACAATAAAACTCCTAGAAGAGAACTTAGGCAAAACATTCTTAGACATATATAGCTGGAATATTTTCCCAGATCAGTCTCCCAAGACAAAAATAAATAAATAAATAAATAATAAACAAATGGAATGTAATCAAACTTAAAATCTTTTTCACAACAAAGGAAATCATCAATAAAACAAAAAGACAACTTATGGAATGGGAGAAAATATTTACAAGTGATGCTACAGACAACAGGCTAATATCCAAAATATACAAAGAGCTCATACAACTCAATATCAAAAAAAAAACCACCTAATCAATAAATGGGCAGAAGAGCTAAATATACTTTTCTCCAAAGAAGATATACAGATGTCCAATAGGCACGTGAAAAGCTGTTCAACATTGGTCCTCCAGCATTTCAACTCACGGGTCTACTGTGTGAGGCTTCAGTGGACCATTGAAAATAAAGTCCTTGACTTTCAGTCTCCTCTACGTTACCCCCATGGGGTGGCTGTGGAGTTGGTGAGCTGTTAGAGGGCAACTATGTGTTTTATTGGTATGTTCTGTGAAAACAAATCAACTTCACTTACTGTCAAAAATAAAAAAAGATGCTCAACATTGTTAAAGATTAGAGAAATGCAAATCAAAACCCCAATGAGGTATAACTTCAAACTAGTCAATATATTGGTTATCAAAAAGTCTACAAATAATAAATGCTGGAGAGGGTGTAGGGAAAGGGTTGGTGGTGATATTAAACTGGTGCAACTAAAATGGAAAACAGTATGGAGGTTCCTCAAAAAACTAAAAATAGAGCTACCATATGATCCAGCATTCCAACTCCTGAGCATTTATCTGGGAAAGATGAAAAATCTAATTGGAAAACAGACATGCACCCCAAAGTTTATAGCAGCACTATTTACAATAGCCAAGACATGGTAACAACACAAGTGCCCAACAACAAATCACTGGTTTAGGAAGATGTGATACACACACACACACACACACACACACACACACACACACACACAATGGAATATAACTCAGACATAAAAAAATGACATATTGTCATTTGCAGCAAAATGGATGGACCTAGAGAATATTATACTAAGTGAAGTAAGTCAGATAAAGACAAATATTATATGATATCACTTATATGTAGAATCTAAAAAAATAATACCAATGTATCTATAATCAAAACAGAAACAGACTTGCAAACATAGAAATAAAATTATGGTTACCAAAGGGGAATCAGAGAGGGACAAGTGATAAATTAGGAGCATGAAATTAGCAGATACAAACTACTATACATAAAATAGATAAAAAGCAAGGATTTACCATACAGCACAAGAAATATATATTTAATATATTTTAATAACCTATAATGGAAAACAATCTAAAATCTATATCTAAATTACATTGCTGTACACCTGAACACAATATTGTAAATCAACTATGTTTCAATAATAAAAAAAAAACAGAAAAAATACTTGAAAAATTATGGTTGACAACTCCCTAAATGTGTTAATATACATGTATCCACAGATCAAAGAAACTGAGTAAACTTCAAATAGGATAAACTCAAACCCACAGAAAGAAATATAATCAAACTGTCAAACAATAAAGACAAGGAGGAAAGACTCTTGAAATAAGCAAAAGAGAAGTAACTCATTACATAGAAATGATGCTAAAGACTATGACCTGATTTCTCATCAGAAACCCTGGTGGCAAGAAGCAAGTGGGTTGATATATTCAAAGTGTTGAAAGAAAAAAAAATACTGTCACTTGGGAATTCTGTATCTGGCAAAACAACCTTTCAAAAATAAGGGAGAGATAAAGATATTCTCAAATTTTAAAAAATGCTGAGGGAGTTTTTTTTAACACTAGACCTGTCCTGCAAGAAATGTTAAAATGAGACCTTTAGGTTAAAATGGAAGGACACTAAACAGTAACTTGAAGGCACATGAAGAAAGAAATACCTCTAGGAAAGGTTTTACATGGGGCATTGTTAGCTAGTGTTACTGTGATTTTAGTTTTCAAGGCTTATTTTCATTATCAACAATATTAAAAAAATTATAATAAAAATTTATACGCAACATGTAAAGATATAATCTGTGACAACTACAACAGGAAAAGGGGAAATGAAGCTGTATAGAGACATCATTTTATATGCTTTTCATGTTAAGTTGGTATTAATTCAAATTACATGGCTCTAACATTAGGATGTTAAATGTAATCTCCTTGGTAACCACAAATAAAATGCCTGCAAAAATGAAATGAGAAGAAAATCAATATGTTTCACTACCAAAAAAAGGCAACTACACAGAAAAAGAAGATAGTAATGGAGGAAATGAGAGATAGAATAATCTATAAACATATAGAGAACAAATAGTAATGTGGCAACCACCCTAAAATTAATTTCTTCAAATATAAATGGATTAAAAAACGATTGACAGAATGCATTAAAAAATACTTGATTCAACAATACGGTGCTACAAGACAGTCACTTTAGATCCAAAGGCACACATAGATTGAAAATAAAAGGATGTGAATAGATATTCCATGCAAATAGTAAAGAAAACAGACATTGGGTAGCTAGGTAATATCAGATAAAATATAATGTGAGTCAAAAATTGTTACAAGAGAAAATATGGAAATTATATTTTGATAAATGTCTCAATACACTAAGAACACATAACAATTATAAATATTTATATGTGTAATGAAAGACCATCAAAATACATAAAGAAGAGCTGACAGAATTAAAGAGGAAATAGACTATAATATAATAATAGTTGGAAACTTCAATATCTCACTTTCCATAGCATTAATGAGACATAAGATGAGTAAGGAAATAAAGAACTTAATCAATAAACTAAACCAATTAGAACCAACACATATGTAAAGAACACGTCAACAACAGCACAACATACATTATTTTCAAAGATATATAGAGCATTCTCCAGGATAAATCATTATTTGACCATAAAACAACCCACAATATATTTGAAAAAAATAAGTATCATACAAATTATCATCTTTTACCACAATGGGGTAAATTTAGAAAAGAAAAGAAAAGAAGTTTCTTTCTTCTTTTCTTAAAAGTTTCTTTTCTTTAGAAAAGAAACTGGAAATTTTACAAATACATCAAAATGAACAAACAATAAAACACATACTCTTCAAGAGCAAATAGGTCAAATAATAAGTCACTAGGTAAATTAGAAAATTCCCAGAAATTAAAAATATGAAAACAAAATACACAACCTAACCTTACATCTAGAGCAACCAGAGAAAGAAAAGCAAAGCACAAAGTCAGTAGAAGAAAATAAATGATAAAGATTTGAGCAGAAATAAATCAAATAGAGATTAAGAAAATAATTAAAATAGATCAATGAAACTAAAAGCTGGTTATCTGAAAGATAAACAAAATTGATAAACCTTTAGACAGATTCATCAACAAAAAAAGAGAGAGCTAAAATCTGTAAAATTAGGAGATATAAAGGAAAAGTTACAGCCAACCCCACAGAAATACAAATGGCCATAAGAGACTACTACAAGCAACTATATGCAAATAAAATGGACAACATAGAAGAAATGGACACATTCTTAGAAAGGTAAAATCTCCCAAGACTGAACCAGGAAGAAATAGAAACTATGAGCAGACAAATCACAAATACTGAAATTAAAACTGTAAATAAATGCTCCCAACAAACAAAAATCCAGGACAAGAGTGCTTCACAGGCAACTTCTACCAAATATTTCGACAAGAGTTAACACCTAATCTTCTGAAACTACTCCAAAAATTGCCAGAGGAAGAACACTTACAAACTCATTCTATGATGTCACAATCATCTTTATAACAAAACCAGACAAAGAAACCAAAAAAAAAGAAAATTGCAGGCCAATATCTCTGATGAATATAGACCCCAAAACCCTCAACAAAATATCAGCGATATGAATCCATCAATACAATAAAAGGATCATACACCATGATAAAAGTGGGATTTATCCCAGGGATACAAGGATTTTTCAATATCAATAAATCAGAAAAATACACCACATTAACAAATTGAAGAATAAAAAACCCATGATCATCTCAATAGATGCAGAAAAAGCTTTTGATAAAATCCAACATAAATTTATAATAAAAACTCTCCAGAAAGTTGGCATAGAGGGAACATATCTCAACATAATAAATATCACATACGACAAACCCACAGCTAACATCATTCTCAATGGTGAAAAACTGAAAGCATTTCCTCTAAGATCAAGAACAAGACAAGGATGTCCACTCTTGCCACTTTTATTCAACATAGTTTTGAAAGTCCTAGCCAAAGTAATCATAGAAGAAAAAGAAATAAAAGGAATCCACGTTGGAAAAGAAGAAGAAGAAGTAAAACTGTCACTGTGTGCAGATGACATAATGCTATACATAGAAAATCCAAAAGATGCTACCAGAAAAACACTAGAGCTAACCAATGAATTTGGTAAATTTGCAGGGTGCAAAATTAATACACAGAAATTTCTCACATTCCAATACACTAACAATGAAAAATAAGAAAAATAAATTAAGGAAGCAATTCCATTTAGCATTGCATCAAAGAGAAAAAAAATACCTATGATGCCAAGGAATAAACCTACCTAAGGAAGCAAAAGACCTGTACTCAGAAAACTATATGTTGAAAGAACTCAAAGATGATGCAAACAGATGGAGAGATATACCATGTTCTTGGATTGGATGAATAAATATTATCAAAATTACTATACTACCCAAAGCAATCTAGAGATTCAATCCAATCCCTATCAAATTACCACTGGCATTTTCCACAGACTTAGAAAAAAATCTTACAATTTGTATGGAAACAGAAAATATCCTGAATAACAGAAGCAATCTTGAGAAAGAAGAATGGACCTGGAGGAATCAGTCTCCGTATCTTCACCCTAAACTACAAAGCTACAGTAAGCAAAACAGTATGGTACTGGCACAAAAACAGAAATATTGATCATTGGAATAGGATAGAAAGCCCAGAGATAAACCCACACACCTATGGTCCACTAATCAATGACAAAGGAGGCAAGAATATACAATGGAGGAAAGAGAGTCTCTACAGTAAATTGTACGGGGAAAACTAGACAGCTTCATGTAGAAGAAAGATATTAGGACACTCCCTAACACTATACACAAAAATAAATTCAAAATGGATTAAAGACCTAAATGTAAGGCCGAATATTATAAAACTCTTAGAGGAAAATATAGGCAGGACACTTTTTGACATAAATAGCAGCAAGATCTTTTTTCACCCAGTTCCTAGAGTAATAAAAATAAAAACACAAATAAACAAATGGTACCTAATTAAACTAAAACACTTTTGCACAACAAAGGAAACCATAAACAAAATGAAAAGACAACCCACAGAATGGGAGAAAATATTTGCAAACAAAGTGAACAACAAGGGATTAATCTCCAAAATATGCAAACAACTCATGCAGCTCAATAACAACAACAAAAACCAATCAAAAATGTAAATGTATCTATCACGGAAGATAGACATTGAGACATTTCTCCAAAGAAGACATTCAATTAGCCAAAAGGCACATGAAAAGGTTCTCCACATCACTAACTATCAGAGAAATGCAAGTCAGGCTTCAATGAGGTATCCCTTCACACCAGTCAGAATGGCCATTATCAAAAAATCTACAAAAATAAATCCTCAAGAGCATGTGAAGTAAAGGGAACACTCTTGCACTGTTGGTTGGCATGTAAATTGGTACAGCCACTATGGAGAACAGTATGGAGGTTCCTTAAAAAACTAAAAATAGAGCTATATATGATACAGCAATCCCACTCCTGGGTATATACCTGGAGAAAACCATAATTCAAAAAAAGACATGCACTCGAATGATCATTGCAGCACTATTTACAATAGCCAGGACATGGAAGCAACCTAAATGTTCATCAACAGAGGAGTAGAAAAAGAAAATATGGTACATATATACAGTAGACTATTACTTGGCCATTAAAATGAATGTAATAATGTCATTTACAGCAACATGAATGAAGCTCGAGATTGTCATACTGAGTGAAGTAAGTCAGACAGAGAGGGACAAATATCACATGATATAGTTTTTATGTGGAATCTAAAAAATGAAATGGTACAAATGAACTTATTTACAAAACAGAAATACAGTTACGGATGTAGGAAACAATCTTATGGTTACCAGGGGAAAAGGGGGGGGGATTGGGAGATTGGGATTGAAATATACACACTACTCTATATAAAATAGATAACTAATAAGGACCTACTGTATTGTACAGGACACTCTACTCAATAGTCTGCAGTGAACTATATGGCAAAGGAATCTAAAAAAGAGTGGATATATGTATATGTAAAACTGATTCACTTTGCTGTATAGCAGACACTAACACAACATAGTAAATAAACTATACTGCAATAATTTTTTTAAAAAAAGAAAATCCTAAAGACTCTACCAGAAAACTACTAGAGGCCATCAATGAATTCAGTAGTCTCATGATACAAAATTAATACACAGAAATCCATTGTGTTTCTGTACACTAACAATGAAAGATCAGAAAGATAAATAAAGGAAACAATCCCATTTGCCATTGCAGCAAAACTATTGAAATACCTAGGAATAAACTGATTTAAGGAGGCAACAGACTATACTCTGAAAACTATAATACACTGATGAAACTAATCAAAGACAACACAAACAGATGGAAAGATATACTGTGTTCTTGGATTGGGAGAATCAATATTGTCAAAGCAAATATACTACACAAGGCAATCTACAGATTCAATGTAATCCCTATCAAATTAACAATAGCATTTTTTTATAGAACAAGAACAAAATTTTTACAATTTGTATGGAAACACAGAAAACCCTGAATAGCCAAAGCAATCTTGAGAAAGAAAAACAGAATGGGAGGAAAAGGGCACCCTGACTTCAGAATATAATACAAGCCTACAATAATTGAAAGACTGTGATATTGGCACAAAAACAAAAATATAGATCAATGAAACAGGAGAAAAATAAGCCCACCAACCTATGGTTAATTAATCTGTGACAAAGAGGCAGAAATACACCATAGAGAAAAGACATTCTCTTCAATAAGTGGTGCTGGGAGAACCTGACAACTACATGTAAAAGAATGAAATTAGAACATTCTCTAACACCATATACAAATATAAACTAAAAATAGATTAAAGACCTAAATGTAAGACTGGAGAATATAAAACACCTAGAGGAAAACTTAGGCAAAACACTCTTTTACATAAATAGCAGCAATATCTTTTTGGATCCAACTTATAGAGTAATGGAAACAAAAAAACAAAATAAACAAACCTAGTTAAAGTTAAAGGCTTTTGCACAGAAAAGGAAAACATAAAAAAGTAAAAGTAAACCTACAGAATGGGAGAAAATATTGCAAATGTTCCAAATGACAAGGGATTAATCTACAAAATATACAAACAGCTCATATGCCCCAATACTAAAAAAAAAAAAAAACCCAAACAATAAATGAGCAGAAGATCTAAATAGACATTTCTCCAAAGAAGGCATACAGACACCAAAAAGACACATGAAAAATGCTTCACATCACTAATTATTAGAAGATTGCAAATCAAATCTAGAATGAGGTATCACCTCACACCAGTCAGAATGGCCATCATCAAAAAATCTACAAATAATTAATGCTGGAGAGCTTGTGGAGAAAAGAGAACCCTCCTACAATGTTGGTGGGAATATACATTGTTGCAGTCACTATGGAGAACAGTATGGAAATTCCTTAAAAAAAACTAAAAATAGATTTACCATATGATCCTGCAATCCCACTCCTAGACATATATCTGGAGAAAACCATAATTTGAAAATATATGCACACCCCAATATTCATTGCAGCACTATTTACAATAGCCCAGACAGGGAAGCAATCTCAATATCCACCAACAGATTAATGGGTAAAGAAGATGTGGTATATATAGACTATAGGATATTACTCAGCCATAAAAAATAGAATGAAATAATGCCATTTGCAGCAACATGTTTGGGCCGAAAGTTTATCATACTAAGTTAAGTGAGCAAGACAGAGAAAGACAAATATATGATTTCACTTAGGAATGGAATCTAAAAAAAATAATACAAATGAGTTTATATACAAACAGAAATTGACCTACAGACATAGAAACCAACTTATTGTTACCAAAGTGAAAAGTGGGGGGAAGGATAAATTAGAAGTTTGGGATTAACATATACACACTTCTATATTTAAAATAGATAAAAAACAAGGACCTATTGTATGGCACCAGGAACTATATTCCATATTATATAATAATATATAAGATGAATGAAACTGAAAAAAGATATATATGTATGTATAAATGAATCACATTTCTGTACACTTGAAAGTAACACAATATTGTAAATCAGCTATACTTCAATAAAAAATAAATTAATTAAAAAATATAAAAACAAAACCTACCAAAACATATGCATTGCATAAAAAGCAGTGCTCAGAAGGAAACAGTTGGCTGAGATGCCTATTAAAGAAAGAAAGATCTGAAATCAATAGATAAACTTTACATGTTAAGAAACTTGGAATAGAAGAGTAAGCTATATCCAAAGCTTCCCTGAAAGGGAAAATAATAAATATTATATAAGATATAAAGAAATAAGGAATAGAAACACAATAGATAAGATAAGTAAACCCAAAAGTTGGTTCTTTAAAACAATCAAGAAAATTAACAAAACTTTAGATTAACACAGAAAAATGAGAGAAGAAGGAAATAACTAAAATCAGAAATAAAACTGGGGATATTACCATTATCAATCTTACAAGTATAAGAGGGATAAAAGGGAATAGTATGGACAGTTGTACAGTAACTTATTATATAATCTAGAAATGAACAAATTACTTGAAACACACAAACTGCCTGAACTGACTCAAGAAGAAACAGAAAATCTCAACAAAACAATAACAAGTTAAAAAAAATAAATTAGTAAACAAAAACATGCCAACCATGTAAAGTCTTGGATAATATGGCCTCTCCAGTGAATTCTAACAAACACAAATAATCAGTAGTAATCCTTTCCAACTTTTGCTAAATATTGAATACAATGGAATGCTTCCTAACTCATTTCATGAGGCCAGCATTACACTAATAATAAAGTCACATAAAAAAACCTCGAGAAAAGAAAATTGCATGCCAATATCCTTTATGAATATAGGTTCAAAACTCTCAACAAAATATTAGCAAATAGAAGTGACAGAGTATTACAAATCTTATTTACCATGACCAAATGGGATTTATCCCAAGAGTCCAAGGGAAGGTAAACATAAAAAAAAATTCAGTGTAATATGTCACATTAATAGAACAAAAAAAATGCACATGATTATCCCAGTGGATGGAAAATAAGGTACTTTATAAAATCTAAATCTGTTTCATGATAAAAACTCTCAGAAAATTAACAACAGTGAGAAATCCCCTCAACATGAAAAAGTAGTATTAATAAGAAACCCACAGTTGACATTAAGATCAATTGTGAAGAATGAAAGTTTCCCCCAACATCAGAAACAAGATAAGGGTGCTCACATTTCATACTGCTGTTTGACATTGTCCTGGAATTCTAGCTAGAGCTTTGGGACAGGAAAAATAAATAAAATGTATCCAAATTGAGAGGAAGAATTAAAACTATCTCTATCTTTATATGGCATTATCCTATATGTAGAAAATCCTAACAAATCCACACAAAATCTACTAAAGCTAATGAATAAATTCAGCAGTTTCAGTATACAAGAACAACACAAAAAATCAGCTGTGTTTCTATACACCAGCAATGAACAATCCAAAGATGAAATTAAGAAAGCAATTCTATTTACAATAGCATCAAAAAGTATTAGAAATAAATCTAACCAAGGAGATGAATGTCTTGTATGCTGCAAAGTACAAAACATTGTTAAAACAAATTAAAGAAGACTGAAATAAATGGAAAGGCATCTCATGTACATGGTTTAGAAGATAACATTATTATGATGACAATGCTACTCAAAGTAAACTAGAGATTTAGTATAATTCTTCTCAAAATTCCAACAGTGTTTTCCTCAGAAATGGAAAATCTACTCATCTAATTTTTATGGAATTACAAGGGGCTCTGAATATCAAAATAATCTTGAAAAAAAAACCGAAAGAAAAACACACTTTCAAAGTTTGAAACTTATGGCAAGCCTACAGTAATTTAAACTTTATGGTACTTACACAAGAACAGACATAGATAAATAGATAAAATAGAAAGCCAAGAAACAAACACTAACATATATAGTCAATTTATTTTCAAAATGGTTCCAAGGCCAATAAATAGGGAAAGAACACCCTTTTTACCTTATGGTGCTGGGAAAGAAATGGATATAAACATGCAAAGGAATAAAGTTGAACTCTTACACCATATGTAAAAATTAACTCAAATTATGGTCAAAGACTTAAACTTAAGAGATAAAACTATATAACTCCTAGAAGAAAACATTGGGGAAAAATTTCATGTTATTGAATTTGGCAGTGATTTCATAGATATGCCAAATAAAGCACAGAAGAAATAGATACATTAGGCTTTATTAATTGCAAACTTTAGTGCATCAAAGAATACTATCAGGAAAGAGTAACTACAACTTACACAATATGAGAAAATATTTGCAAATATATATTTGGTGAAGGATTAATATTCCAAATATGTTTAAAACCCCTAAAATATCAACAAGGAAAGTTCAAAAATGTACAAAGGATTTGAATAAATATTTCTCCAAAGACAATATACAAATAGCTAACAAATGTATGAAAAGATGTTCAACATCATTATTCATTGGGGAATGCAAACAAAAACCACAATGTAGTACCACTTCACATCTACTAGGATGCCTATAATTTTTAAAAGAGAGAAAGAAAAAGCAGAAAATGAGTGTTGATGAGGATGTGGAGAATTTGGAAACTTTGTGTACTGCTGGAGAAAATATAAAATGGTGCAGCCACTGTAGAAAACAGTTTGACAGTTTTAGCTTATGTTAAACATAAAACTACCATACGACCCAGCAATAGTTTACTCCTAGCTATACAAATTCAAAATAATTGAAAGCAGGTACTCAAACAGATACTTGTCCACCTTTGTTCATGATAGAAGCATTATTCACAATGACCAAAAGGTATAAACAACCGAAGTATTCATCAAAAGATAAGTGACTGAACAAAATGTGGTATATACATAAAATGGAATATTATTCAGTCTTAAAATGGACTGAAATTTTGATATGTGCTACAACATGAATAGACCTTGAAAATATGCTATGTTAAATAGGTTTTACCAGAAAGACACATATTGTGTTAACCCACTTATATAAAGTATCTAAAATGACAAATTCATAGAATCAGAAAATAAAATGGAGTTTTCCAGGGCCTGGGAGGATGTGGGAAGGGGAAATTATTGTTTTATTGTTAAGGAGATTTTATTGGCAGTGATAAAACGATTCAGATATAGAAGGCTGTGATGGTTACACAACACTGAGAAATGTATTTAATGATACTGAATTATACACTTAAAAATTGTTATAATAAAAAAGTTATATATATTTTAACACAATAAAAACAGTTAATTATAAAAAAGAAGAAAACAACAATGATACAAAAGAGATGGAAGAAGAACAAGGAAAGAAGGAAACTGACATTTATTGAATACCTATGACCTAGACATAATGCTAAACATTGCCTTATAAATTATCTCATTGGTAGTGACACTGAGAGGTAGTTATTATTCTTTTTAATGCACAGATTAGAAAGCCAAGCCTTCATGATATTAATAACCTAAGGTCATCTGAGATCACCAAATAGTCAATGTTATATAACTAGAATTAGATGCCAAATTAATTCACACAAAAGTTTATGATATCACATTCCTTTCCTACTGAGAGTGGAGTATTCTACTCTATTATGTGATCAAAGTTTATATTCTGAGGAAAATAAAATCTTAAAACTTCAAGATCCAAACACCCAACACTCAGGAAAACTTACATGCCACATTATAAGTGGAGGGAAAATAATCACTCAGAGCATGCAAGAGATACAAGCTTCTATTACATTTGTACTGGCAATTTCTGATGACATTCAACTATCATTGCCTTTATGTCATAATCATGCAAAATATCATTTTAGTACAAATGAAGCAACATTTTACATACACTCACACATACACATTTCTTGGAGGAAGGCATATGAAATTTACACATTTTATACCATGATTCCCAGTCCCAACCAAAAAAACAAAAGAGCTATATTCTCCAAGTGGTTTCAAAGGACTTTAAGGTGACCAAGTGTATTGTGCTTGACCCCAGTACTTGCTTTGCAAATAAGATTTAGTTTCAGCATCCTTCCTCTTTATGAGGCCTTTCTTGACTAATTCAGTTGGAAGTGATTGTCCTCACTATGAAGAATTCACATAGTACTTATCTTTTCTTACATAATTTGGCATCTACTGTTTTGTAGCTGTGTTTATTCTTGACATAGCTGTTGATCTCTTCAACCAGAATATAAGTTCCTAGAGCAAAAGATGAGTACACTTCTCATATCTATATTCTTCAGATCAACTTCCATACAGTTGAATGAAAGAGGCAGCAAAGTTACTACTTAGTTGACATAAATGTACAACTTAAAGGTAGGAAACAAGCCATTGTGGGTTTGAATTCTGGCTTCTGTCTACTAATACTGCAACATTTAGCAAGTTGCTTAGCCTCTTTTAGTCTTAGTCTCCCCAATAATAACATCAACCTGATAGAGTTGTTGTAAATACTAAAAGTGATAATTTATGTACAGTATACTTAAAGAATGATAACTTCTTGTCATTAAAAGATGGGTGAAACTTTTGGTTAAAGATGGAGGAGCAAAGGCATTTTTACAACATTTTTCTCTTTTGAAACTCAATTAATAATATGAAAAAATAAACTACTCTTAATGAAATAGGAAATTTGGTAAAAGCTCAAATCATAAATTACAAATTACCTAAAACATGTTGAGATATCTAAAATAGCATGCTGAGCACTGACATTGTCACTTATTTATTCATTTAAAAACATGTATTGAGTATCTATTTTACACTAGGCAGTATGATATGGGCTAAGAATACAATGATGAGCAAAAAAATTGACCCAGTTGTTCTCATCAAGAAATATGCTTTCTTGGACTTCTAAGGAAAAACATAAAAGTTTCCCAACTTAGATGTCATCATCCTGAAAGTGATATATAAATTATTTTTTATTCTAGTAATTGAATTTAAAGGTATGGGTAGGAAAAAGAAGTTAAAGAATATTTGCACACAATGAGCAAAAGTAAAGGAGGAAGAAAACATAAGACAATAAAAAGCTTAAGAAGAACATGCACTGTAAGAGAACTTGCCCAAGAACATGCAAGAATATTAACAGTCTTTTACAGTCTCAAATATATGTTATCTATATTATCTATATCTATATCTATCTGCTTATCTATCTATCTGTAATATAGATATAGATAACATAATATCCCTAAAGGGACTTAAAAGAGTATCAGAAAATGAAAGTAAAATAAAAACAAACTGGCAGTGTTCAAGAATGAGAGAGAAAAACAAAGAGATTAAAACCAGAAAAACTATGATTGCAAAAAAAAAGAATATGTTGGATTGGCTCAGGGAAATTTTAGAAACTGAAAATTAAGAAATGAATAGATCTGAATTATTGTAGATGTGTTTCTAAGATGGCAGAGTAGGAAGATCCTGAGCTCAGCTCCTCCCATAGGAACCCCCAAATTACAACTATTTATGGAGCAATTATGTATTAGTACAATCTGAAGAAATGATTTTCCACAACTAAAAATATAAAGAAGGAACCAAAATGAAACAGGTAGGAGGGGTGGAGATGTGGTATACTCAAGACCCAGACCCCTGGGTAGTTGACCCACAAAAGGGAGGATAATCATGATCACAGAGATTCTCCTCAAAGAGTGAGGGATTGGAGCCCAACATCAGACTCCTCAGCCCCAGGATCCTGCATCATAAATAAGAAACCCCAGGATGTCTTGCTTTGACACTAAGAGGGGCTGGTGTATGAGAGATCAAGAGTGCTGTAGCAAAAAGAGACTCTGCATTTACATGGCACATGCAAAATCCCATACACTCTAAATCCCAGTGCAGAAGCATTAATTTGAAAGGAGTCTGGATCAGACCCACTAGCTGATCTTGGATAACCTCCCAGAAATGCAGGAGGCAACTAGGACTCCCCTTGGAAACATAGACAGTGGTGGTGGCCATTTTTCAGAGCTTGTTCTATCCCAAATACAATGGTGCTGGCAAGCACCATTTTGGTGTCCTCCTACAAAACTCTGTGTGTTCAGGGTTTACCTGCCCACCAGATTTCTGGTACCAGCACCAGAATGCCCTGTGCCATGCAATGAGCTATGTTAGGACCCAATCCTGCCCACCAATGGGCTGGCAAACACCATAAAAGGCAGGTCCTTGCAGCAAAAGTGCCAAGGGCCAACCTCCCCCCACACCAGTGCACCCAGTGTAGTTGGTCCCACAGCAACAGAGGGCCCACACAGTACACATAGAGAGCATCATCAGAGCATATAGTTCTAGTTATCAGAGGGGAGTGTGATGCTGAATCTCTAAGATGTCTCCTACAGAAGGCCACTTCTCCAGATTGGGAAAGGTAACTGACCTACTCAATACATGGAAATCTATGCAAAGAATCAGGCAAAATGAGGAAACAGAGGAACATATTCCAAAAAAATATAGGCAAAATCTAGAGAAATAACTTAAAAAGTGGAGATAAGCAATCTACCCAATAAGAAGTTCAAGGTAATGACTTATGATGCTCAAAAAACTCAGGAGAAAAATGGATAAAAAAATGACAAATTTGACAGTGTTATAAAATATTAAAGAAGAACCAAACAAAATTGAAGAATGCAGTAACAAATAAAAAATGCACTAGAAGTAATCAACTGTAAATTAGATAATACAGAGGAAAGGTCAGCAAACTGGAAGACAGAGTAGTGGAAATCACACAAGTTGAAGAGAAAAAAAGAAAAAATAATAATAATTAGGATAATTTAAGAAACTTTTGAAACAACATCAAGTTTTCTAACATTTTCATTATAGGGGTCCTTGAAGGAGAAGAGAGAGAGAGAAAAGGGCAGAAAACTTATGTGAAGAAATAATAGCTAAAATCTTCCAAAACCTTGGAAAGGAAACAGACATTCATGTTCAGTAAGCAGATCCCCGAACAAAATAAACCCAAAGAAGTCCAAACCAAGACATAAGTAAAATGTCCAAATTTGAAGATTAAAAAAAGAATCTTAAAAGGAGCAAGAGAAAAGCAACTAGTTACAAACAAGGTAAGTCCCATAAAATTATCAGCTGACCTTTCACAAGAATCCTTGCAGGCCAGAAGGTAGTGGCACAGTATATTCAATGTGATGAAAGGGGAAAACCTACAACCAAGAATATTGTACCCAGTAAGACTATCATTCCATTTTGAGGGAGAGATAAAGAGTTTTACAGATAAGCAAAAGCTAAAAAAGTTCAGCATCAATAAACAGGCTTAATATAAAAAAATGTTAACAGGATTTTTCTAAGCTGAAAGAAGACCAGAACTAGAAGTATGACAATTACAAATGAAAAAATCTCATTGGTAAAGGCAAATTTACAGTAAAGGTAGTAGGTCAATCACTTATAAACCTAGTAAAAAGATTAAAGGACAAAGGTAGTAAAATCATCTATGTCCACAATAAGTAGTTAACGGATATACAAAACAAAAATATGTAAAATATGATATCAAAAACATTAAACGTGAGGGAGGGTGTAAAAATGCAGGGTTGTTAGAATGAGTTTTACCTTAAATACTATCAACTTAATTATATATATATATGGAGACCAAAACCCAAAAACCTATAATAGCTATACACAGAAAAAAAGAGAAAGGAATCCAAACACAACACTAAAGATGATCCTCAAATCACAAGGGAAGAGAGAAAAAGATGAAGAAATGAACAGAAAAGAACTACAAAACTGTCTGAAAACAATGAACAAAATGGCAATAAGGACATACATAACAAGAATTACTTTAAATGTTAGTGGATTAAATGGTCCAATCAAAAGACATAGGGTGGCTAAATGACTGAAACAAAAAACAAGACCCATATATATGCTGCCTACAAGAGACTCACTACAGATCTAAAGAAACACACAGACTGAAAGTGAAAGGATGGAAAAAGGTATTCCATGCAAATGAAGATGAAAAGAAAGTTAGGGTGGAAATACTTATATCGGCTTTAAACAGACTGTAAGAAGAGAAAAATAAGGACATTCTATAATGATACAAGGATTAATCCATCAAGAAGATATAAAGGGGGTGGAGTCAAGATGGCAGAGTATGAGGACACAAAGTTAGCATCTCCTCACAAGTAGGGCATCTACCAGGCATTGGTGGGGGACCTCAGACACCAACAAGGATGGGAGGAACTGCTGAGTGACCAGGTAGGAAGCTGGGGGGAGTGAGGGGGGAAGATAAGTGGAGGTGGGACAGGACTGGCATCCCTGAGGGGTGGCCAGCAGAGGGAAGGGGTTCTCCCACCTGGAAGGGCCCACTCACCATGAAGGGATCAATAGGGAAGGGACAAGACCAAAGGGTGATAGGAGGATAGGCAGGGAACACGGCCAGCATTTCTCCCACCCACTTGGGCCCAGGAAGCACGCTGAGGTCCAAGACCAGATCTTCCCCACTCCGAGGCCCCCTGTAGCTATGTGGGGCCTGCGGGGATGGAAGGGAGGGAGGAGGGAGGAAAAGTAGAGGCAAGATGGGATTGGTACTTTGAGAGGCAGCTGGGAGAGGGTAGGGTTTCCCAAGCTTGGAAGGGACCCATTCATGGTGAAGAGATCAGCGGTGAAAAGAAGAGATCCTAGGGGGAATTGGAGGATGAGAGGGGAAAGCACCCAGCATTTCCCCTGACCACTTGGGTCCTGGCAAACATGCTGGGGTCCTGAGCCTAAACCTCTGCACTCCAAGGCCCCATCCAGCTACATGGGTCCTGAGCCTAGGATCCACCACTACCTAAACCCCTCAATTGACTAAGCCTCACTCCTGCCTAATCTCTGCCCACAACAGCCAAGGCCTTTTCTGCCTTTTTTTTTTTCCTACTGTAGTTCTATTTTACTTTGGTGTTATTGTTTCATGTAGATTTTTATTTTTTCTAATATATTTTTTATTTTTCTCATTTTATTTTATTTTTTATTCTTTGTTATTGCTCTGCTTCTTTTTTTCTCATGCTGCACAGCTTGTGGAATCTTGGTTCACAGGCCGGGGGTCTGGACTGAGCTTCCATGGTGGGAGCATGGGATCCAAACTGATGGACTAACAGAGAACTTCAGACCCCAGGGATTATTAATCAGAGTGAAGTCTCCCAGAGATCCTATCTTAGCACCATGACCAGGCTCTACCCAACTGCCTGCAAACTTCAGTGCTGGAAGCCGCAGGCCAAACAAAAAGTAAGACAGTAACATAGCCCTATCTGTCAAAAAAAATGAGATGATAAAAAAAGCATTACATATGAAGGAGCGAGGTAAAAACCTACAAGACCAAATAAATGAAGAGGAAATAGGCAACTTACCTGATAAATAATTTAGAATAATGATAATGAAGATGATCCAAAATCTCGGAAATAGAATGGAGGCATGGATCAAGCACATACAAATGTTTAACAAAGACCTAGCAGAACTAAAAAACACACAAACAGGGATGAAAAACAAAAGAATAAAAATGAAAAATAGACTAGAAGGAATCAAGAGCAGAATAACTGAGGCAGAAAAACGAATAAGTGAGCTGGATGATAGAATGGTGGAAATCACTGCCACAGAACAGAATAAAGAAAAAAGGATGAAAAGAATTGAGGAGAGTCTCAGAGACATCTGGGACAATATTAAATGGACCAACATTGGAATTATAGGGGTCCCAGAAGAAGAAAAGAAAGAGAAAGGGTATGAGAAAATAATTGAAGAGATTATAGTCAAAAACTTACCTGACATGGGAAGGGAAATAGCCAACCAAGTCCAGGAAGTGCAGAGAGACCCATACAGGATAAACCATAGGAGAAACACACCAAGACAGATATTAATCAAACTAACAAAAATTAAATTCAAATAAAAAATATTGAAAGCACCAAAGGAAAAGCAACAAATAACATACAAGGGAATCCCGATAAGGTTATCAGTTGATTTTTCATCAGAAATAAGCAGGTCAAAAGGGAGTGTCAGGATATATTTACAGTGATGAAAGGGAAAAACCTACAACCAAGATTACTCTACCCAGCAAGTATCTCATTCAGCTTCGATGGAGAAATCAAAAGCTTTATAGACAAGCAAAAGCTAAGAGAATTCAGCACCTCCAAACCAGCTTTACAACAAATGCTAAAGGAACTTCTCTAGGTGGGAAACACAAAAGAAGAAACAGAACCACAAAAACAAACCCAAAACAATTAAGGAAATGCTAATAGGAACATACATACTGATAATTACCTTGAATGTAAATGGATTAAATGCTCCAAACAAAAGACACAGACTGTCTGAATGGATGCAAAACAAGACCCTTATGTTTGTCGTCAACAAGAGACCTGTTTCAGACCTAGGGACACATACAGACTGAAAATGAGGGGATGGAAAAAGATGTTCCATGCAAATGGAAATCAAAAGAAAGCTGGAGTAGCAATACTCATATCACATAAAATAGACTTTAAAATAAAGACTGTTAAAAGAGATAAGGAAGGACACTACATAACAATCAAGGGGTTAATCCATGAAGGAGATATAACAATTGTAAGTATATAGGAGCACTTCAATACATAAGGCGAATGCTAACCGCCATAAAAGGGGAAATTGACAGTAACACAATAATAGTTGGGGACTTTTAACACCTCACTTACCCATGGATAGATCATCCCAGCGGAATATACATAAGGAAACACTATGCTTAAATGAAACAATAGACCAGATAGATTTGACTGATATGTATGGGACAATCCACTCGAAAGCAGAGAATACACTTTCTTCTTAAGTGCACATGGAACATTTACCAGGATAGATCACATCTTGGGTCACAAATCAAGCCTTGGAAAAGTTAAGAAAATTAAAATCACATCAAGCATTTTTTTGGACCACAACGCTATGAAATTAGAAATCAATCACAGGAATAAAAAACAAAAAAACAAACAAAAAAGCACACACATGGAGGCTAAACAGTGTGCTGCTAAATAACCAAGAGATCAATGAAGAAATCAAAGAGGAAATTAAAAAAATACCTAGAAATAAATGACAACAAAAACATTATGACCCCAAACCTATGGGACACAGCAAAAGCAGTTCTAATAGGGAAGTTTATAACAATTTAATCTCACCTCAAGAAACAAAATAAATCTCAAATAAACAACCTAATCGTATATGTAACACAACTAGGTAATAAGGAAAAAAGATAACCCAAAGTTAGTTGAAGGAAAGAAATCATAAAGATCAGAACAGGAATACATGAAGTAGAAATCAAGAAAACAATAGCAAAAATCAATAAAACTAAAAGTTCGTTCTTTGAGAAGATAAACAAAATTGACAATCATTTAGCCAGACTCATCAAGGAAAAAAAGGGAGAGGACTCAAATCAATAAAATGAGAAATGTAAAAGGAGAAATTAGAACTGACACTGCAGAAATACAAAGGATCATAAGAGACTACCATGAGGAACCATATACCACTAAAATATACACCCTGGAAGAAATGGACAAATTCTTGGAAAGGGACAACTTTCTAAAACTGAAGCAGGAAGAATTAGGAAATATAAACAGACAAATCACAAGTAATGAAATTGAAACTGTAATTAAAAATCTTCCAACAAACAAAAGTCTATGATCAGATGGATTTACAGGCAAAGTCTATCAAACATTTAGAGAAGAGCTAACAGCTATCCTTCTAAGATTCTCCCAAAAAATTGCAGAGGGAGGAACATTCCCAAACTCGTTCTACAATGCCATCATCACTCTGCTACTAACACCAGAAAAAGATATCAGAAAAAAAAGAAAATTACAGAACAATATCACTGATGAACATAGGCACAAAAATCCTCAACAAAATACTAGCAAAGAAAATCCAAGAAGATATTAAAAGGATCATACAACATGATCAAGTGGGATTTATCCCAGGAATGCAAGGATTCTTCAATATATGAAAACCAAATCATGTGATACACTATATTAACAAAGTAAAGAATAAAAACTTTATGACCATCTCAATAGATGCAAAAAACTTTTGAAAAAATTCAACACATTTATGATAAAAAAAAAACTCTCCAGAAAGTGGGCATAGAGAGAACCTACCTCAACATAATAAAGGGCATACACAACAAACCCACAGCAAACATCATTCTCAATGGTGAAAATCTTAAAGCATTTCCCCTAAGATCCAGATCAAGACAAGGATGTCCACTTTTGCCACTCTTATTCAACATAGCTGTGGAAGTCCTAGCCATGGCAATCAGAGAAGAAAAAGAAATAAAAGGAATATGAATTGGAAAAGGAGAAATAAAACTGTCACTGTTTTGATGACATGATACTATACATAGAAAATTCTAAACATGCCACCAGATAACTACTAGAGCTGATCAGTGAACTTGGTAAAGTTGCAGGATACAAAATTAATGCAAAGAAATCTCTTGCATTCTTATACACTAAAAATGAAGGATCAGAAAGACAATTTAAGGAAACAATACCATTGACCATCACAACAAAAAAAAAATAGAATATCTAATAGTGAACCTACCTAAGGAGGCAAAAGACCTGTACTCAGAAGGGCATACACAACAAACCCACAGCAAACATCATTCTCAATGGTGAAAATCTTAAAGCATTTCCCCTAAGATCCAGATCAAGACAAGGATGTCCACTTTTGCCACTCTTATTCAACATAGCTGTGGAAGTCCTAGCCATGGCAATCAGAGAAGAAAAAGAAATAAAAGGAATATGAATTGGAAAAGGAGAAATAAAACTGTCACTGTTTTGATGACATGATACTATACATAGAAAATTCTAAACATGCCACCAGATAACTACTAGAGCTGATCAGTGAACTTGGTAAAGTTGCAGGATACAAAATTAATGCAAAGAAATCTCTTGCATTCTTATACACTAAAAATGAAGGATCAGAAAGACAATTTAAGGAAACAATACCATTGACCATCACAACAAAAAAAAAATAGAATATCTAATAGTGAACCTACCTAAGGAGGCAAAAGACCTGTACTCAGAAAACAATAAAACACTGATGAAAGAAATCAAAGATGACATAAACTTATGGGGAAATATACCATGCTCTTGGATTGGAAGGATCAATATTGTGAAAATGACTATACTACTCAGAACAATCTACAGATTCAATGCAATCCCTATCTAATTACCAATGGCTTCACAGAATTAGAACAAAAAATTTTAGAATTTGCATGGACACATGAAAGACCCTAAATAGCCAAAGCAATCTTCAGAAAGAAAATTTGATCTCCAGCAATCAAGCTCCCCAACTTCAGACTATACTACAAAGCTACAGTAATCAAGACAGTATGGTAGTGGCACAAAACAGAAATATACATCAATGCTATATGATAGAAAGCGCAGAGATAAATCCACACACTTATTTTCCCCTAATCTATGACAAATGATGCAAGAATATACAATGGAGAAAAGAGAGCATCTTCAATAATTGGTGCTGGGAAAACTGAACAGCTACATGTAAATGAATGAAATTGGAACACTACCTAACACCATACACAAAAATAAACTTGAAATGCATTAAAGACCTAAATGTAAGACTGGACACTGCAAAACTGTTAAAGGAAAACAAAGGAAAAACACTATTTGACATTAACCTGAGCAAGATCTTTTTTGACCCACTTCCTAGAGTAATGGAAATAAAAGCAAAAATAAACATAGGGAACTAATGAAACTTAAAAGCTTTTGCACAGCAAAGGAAACCATAAGCAAGAGGAAAAGACAACCCTCAGAATGGGAGAAAGTATTTGCAAATGAAGCAATGGACAAAGAATTGATCTCTAAAATATACAAACAGTTTATGGAGCTCAATCACAAAAAAATCAAACAACCCAAGCAAAAAATGGGCAGAAGACCTGAACAGATATTTCTCCAAAGAAGACATACAGATGGACAAGAGTCACATGAAAACATGCTCAGCATCACTAATCATTAGATAAATGCAAATGAAAACTGCAATGAGATATCACCTCACACCAGTCAGAATGACCATCATCAAAACAACTACAAAAAATAAATGCCAGAGGTGGTGTGGAGAAAAGGGAACCTCATTTACTGTTGGTGGAAATATAATTTGATACAGCCACTGTGGAGAACAGTATGGAGGATCCTTAGAAAACTAAAAATAGACCTACCATATGACCCAGGAATCCCACTTCTGGGCATATAACCTGAGAAACTCTTAATTCAAAACTACACATGTACTCCAGTATTCATTGCAACACTATTTACAATAGCCAGGACATGGAAATAACCTAAACGTCCATCGACAGAAGAATGGATAAGAAGATGTTGTACATATATACAATGTAATATTACTCAGCCTTAAACTTGATTAAAATTATGGCATTAATAGAGATGTGGATGGACCTAGAGACTGTCATACAGAGTGATGTATGTCAGAAAGAGAAAAGCAAATATCATATATTAATGCATATATGTGGAGTCTAGAAAAATGGTACAGATGAACCTATTTCTAGGGCAGGAATAGTGATGCAGGTGTAGAGAACAGACATGTGGACTCTGGGAGTTAAGTGAAGGGTGGGATGATTTGGGAGATTAGGATTGACACATATACACTATTATGTGTAAAATAGATAACTAGTGGGAATCTTCTGTAGAGCACAGGGAGCTCAGCTTGCTGCTCTGTGATGACCTAGATGGGTGGGATGGGGTGTTGGGAGGGAGTTCCAAGAGGGAGGGAATAAAGAAAAAAAAGAAGATATAACAATTGTAAAATTGTAAAAATATTTACTCCCAACATAGGGGCAACTAAATACATAAAGCATATATGTATAAAGAAACATAAGGAAATAATTAACAGTAACACAATAAGAATAGGAGAGTTTCACACACCATTGACATCGACAAAAGATAATTCACACAGAAAATCAATGACCTTACCTTAAATGATAGATTAGAACAGAAAGTTAGGTATAGATATATAGATATAGATATAAAGATATATATTTATCACAGACCAAAAGCAACAGAATGCACATTCTTTTCAAGTACACATGGAATATTCTCCAGGATAGATCACATGCTGAGCCATAAAACAATCTCAATGAATTTTAGAAGATTAAAATCATAGCAAGCATCCTTTCAAATCACAACAATATGAAATTAGAAATAAACTACAAGAAAAACTACAAAAAACACAAACACGTGAAGTCTAAATAATATGCTACTAAACAATCAATAATTCACTGAAAAAATCAGAGTAAATTAAAAGAAAATACCTGACAGAAATAAACACAAGATCTGGACTCTTTGGGAATTATCAGAGGCGGTTCTAAGAGAGAAGTTTATAGTGATAAGAGTTTACCTCAGGAAAGAAAAGAAGAATCTCAAATAAGCAATCCAGCCTCATGCTTAAAGGAACTAGAAAAAGCTTGCAAGCAATGTATCTGATAAGGAATTAATATACAAAATATTCAAAAAACTCATATAACAGTATCAAAAAATCAAACAACCATTTACAAAATGACAGAGGACCTAAATAGACATTTTTTCAAAGAAAACATACAGATGGTCAACAGGCACATGAAAAGGTGTGCAACATCACTAATCTTCAGGGAAATGCAAACAAAACCAAAATGAGTAACCACCTCACATCTCTCAGAATGCTTGTCATCAAAAAGAGAACCAATAAGTGTTGGCAAGGATGTGGGGAAAAGGGAAACCTTGTGTGTTGCTAGTCGAAATGAAAATTGGTGCAGCCAAAATGAAAACTTATAGAGGTTACTCAAAAAATTAAAAATAGATCTGCCATATGATCCAGAAATTTCAATTCTGAGTATTCACCTGAATAAAACAAAATCACTCATTTGAAAATGTGTATGTCCCCTAATGTTCATTACAGCTTTATTTACAATAGCCAAGATATGGAAGAAAATTGTGTCCATCAATATATGAATGAATAAAAAGATGTGGAATCATATATACAAAGGACTATTACTCTCCATAAAAAAGAAATATTGCCACTTGTGAAAACATGAATGGATCTAGAGTGTATTATAGTAAGTGAAATATGTCAGACAAAGACATATACTGCATGATCTCACTTATATGTGGAATCTAAAAACAAACAAACAAAAATGAAAACGGATTTATAGATACAGAGAACAAATGGTTGTTTGTCATAAGGGAGGTGAGTTAGGAGTGTCAGCCAAATAGGTAAAGGGGACTAAGATGTATATGTATGCATATATAAATATATAAACGTAGATATTCTTTTTTTCACATTCTCTTTCATTATATGTTATTACAAGATATTGAGTATAGTACCCTGTGCTATACAGTGGGTCCTTGTTGGTTATCTATTTTGTATGTATTAATTTGTATGTGTTAATCCAAAACTCCTAATTAATCCCTCCCCCTTTCCCCCTGGTAACCATAAGTTTGTTTTCTATGTGTGTGAGTCTATTTATGTTTTGTAAATAAGTTTATTTGTATCACTTTTTTTTGGATTCCACATATAAATGATATCATATTATGTTAATCTTTCACTGTCTGGCTTACTTCACTCAGTATGATAAACTCTAGGTCCAACCATGTTGCTGCTTTATTTCATTCTTTTTTTATGGCTGAGTAATATTCCATTGACTATATATGCCATATCTTTTTTACCCATTTATCTGTTGGTGGACATTTAGGTTGCTTCCATGTCTGGGCTATTGTAAATAGTGATGCAATGAATATTGGTTTGCACGTAGCTTTTCTAATTATGGTTTTCTCCAAATATATGCCCAGGAGTGTGATTGCAGGATCATATTGTAGCTCTAGTTTTAGTTTTTAAAGGAATCTCCATGCTGTTCTCCATAGTGGCTGCATCAATTTACATTTACATTAACAGTGTAGGAGTGTTCCTTTTTTTCCACACCCTCTCAAACATTTATTATTTGTAGACATTTTTACCTTAAAATGCATAATATTTTAATAACAAAACTGATCAATTTAATTTACATTTAAACAAGTTACAAAGCACTAATTCCAAGGATTTAAACTTCTTTTTTATCTATTATTCTTGTCATTCTTTTAAAAAACATTATGAAAAATGAAGTTATACATAATTAGACTAGTGTTAATAAAATAAATCCCCCTATCACCTAGTATTTTTTTAATTGAAGTATAGTTGATTTACAATGTTGTGTTAATTTCTGCTGTACAGCAAAGTGATTCAGTTAAACACATATATACATTTTTAAAATATTCTTTCTCATTATGGTTTATCCAAGGATATTGAAAATAGTTCCCTCTACTATACAGTAGGAACTAGTTGCTTATCCAGTCTATATGTAATAGTTTGCATCTCAACCAAAAATCTGTTCTCTATGTCTGTGAATAAGTTTCTCTTTCATAGATGTGTTCATATGTGCTATATTTTAGATTCTACATATAAGTGATATCATATGCTATTTGTCTTTTTCTTTCTGATTTACTTCACTTAGTATGATAATCTCTAGTTGCATCCATGTTGCTGCACATGTCATTCTTTCATTCTTTTTCATGCTGAGTAGTATTCTGTTGTATATATGTACCACATCTTTATCCATTCATCTGTCGAAGGACATTTAGTTTGTTTTCATGTCCTGGTTATTGTTAATAGTCCTGCTATGAGCATAGGGGTGCATGTATCTCTTTGAATTATAGTTTTGTCCAGGTATATGCCCAAGAGTGATATTGCTGGTATATATGGTAGTTCTATTTTTAGATTTCTGAGGAACATCCATACTGTTCTCAATAGTGACTGCACCAACTAGCATTCCCTTCTAAAGTGGAGGAGAGTTCCCTTTTCTCCACATCCTGTGCAGCATTTGTTATTTGTAGACATTTTGATGTTGGCCATTCTGACTGGAGTGAGGTGATACCTCATTGAAAGTTTGATTTGCATTTCTGTAATAATTAGTGATATTGAGTATTTTTTCATGTGCCTTTTGCCCATCTCTGTGTCTTCTTTGGTGAAATGTCTTTTCATATCTCTTGCCCATATTTTTGATTGGGTGGTGTTTTTTTTGATATTGAGCTGCATGAGCTCTTTGTATATTTTGGAGATTAATCAGTTTTCAGTGCATCATTTGCAAATATACTCTCTCATTCTGTAGGGATTTTGTTTTTGTTTTTGTTTGTTTATGGTTTCTTTTTCTGTGGAACAGCTTTTAAGTTTGATTAGCTCTCAATTGTTTATTTTCAGGATGGGTTGATAAAGATATTGCTGCAATTTATGTCAAAGAGTGTTCTGCCTCTGTTTTCCTCTAAGAGTTTTATATTCCCCAGCCTTACATTTAGGACTTTAACCCATTTTGAGTTGATTTTTGTGTATGGTATTAGAGAATGTTCTAATTTTCTTCTTTCTTTTTTTTTTGACCATGCCACACAGCTTGTGGGATATTAGTTCCCCTACCCAGAGATCAAATGCAGGCCCTCAGCAATGAAAGTGTAGTGTCCTAACCACTGGACTGCCAGGGAATTTCCTCTAATGTCATTTTTTTCACATATAGTTGTCCAGTTTTCTCAGCACCACTTATTGAAGAGACTGTCTTCACTCCATTGTATATTCTTGCCTCCTCTGTGGTAGGTTAATTGACCATAGGTGTATGGGTTTATTTATCGGCTTTCTATCTTGTTCCATTGATCTATATATCTGTTTTGTGTGAGTACCATACTGTTTTGATGATTGTAGCTTTGTAGTGCAGTCTGAAGTCAGAGAGCCTGATTCCTCCAGCTCTGTTTTTCTTTCTCAAATCACTTTGGCTATTTGGGGTATTTTGGGTTTCCATACAAATTTCAGTTTTTTTTTCTTCTAGTTTTATGAAAAATGTCATTGGTAATTTGATAAGAATT
This sequence comes from Physeter macrocephalus, assembly GCF_002837175.3. Lineage (NCBI taxonomy): Eukaryota > Metazoa > Chordata > Mammalia > Artiodactyla > Physeteridae > Physeter > Physeter macrocephalus. Next base: position 57,927,105 of record NC_041234.1, read on the forward strand.
GCATTGAATCTGTAGACTGCTTTGTGTAGTATAGTCATTTTGACAATATTGATTCTTCCAATCCAAGTACACGGTATATTTACATCTCTTTGTGTCATCTTTCATTTCTTTAATCAGCATCTCATACTTTTATGAATATAGGTCTTTTGCCTCTTTTAGGTAGGTTTATTCCTAGGTATTTTATTCTTTTTGATGCTATCGTAAGTGACATTGTTTCCTTAACTTATCTTTCTGACATTTCATTGTTAGTGTACAAAAATGCAAGAATCTTCTGTGTATTAATTTTGTACCCTAAAAATTTACCAAAGTTATCAATTAGCTCTGGTAGTTTTCTGGTAACATTTTAGGATTCTTTATGTATAGTATCATGTCATCTGCAAAAGTGACAATCTTACTTCTTCTTTTCCAACTTTGATTCCTTTTATTTATTTATCTACTCTAATTGCTGTAGCTAAGACTTCCAAGACTATGTTGAATAAAATTGGCAAGAGTGGGCATCCTTACCTTGGTCCTGATCTTAGAGGGAAAGCTTTCAGATTTTCATCTTTCAGTATGTTAGTTGTAGGTTTATCATATATGGCCTTATTATGTTCAGATAGGGTCCCTCTATGCCCACTTTCTGGAGAGTTTTTTTATCATAAATGGATGTTGAAATTTATTAAAAGCTTTTCCTGGGCTTCCCTGGTAGCACAGTGGTTGAGAGTCCACCTGCCGATGCAGGGGATGTGGGTTCGTGCCCTGGTCCAGGAAGATTCAACATCCCACAGAGCGGCTGGGCCTGTGAGCCATGGCCACTGAGCCTGCGCGTCCGGAGCCTGTGCTCCGCAGAGGGAGAGGCCACAACAGTGAGAGGCCCGAGTACCACAAAATTAAAAAAAAAAAAAAATCTTTTCCTGCATTTATTGAGATATTATTTTTTTATTATTCAATTTTTTAAAGTGGTGTATCACACTGATTTGTGGATATTGAAAAATCCTTGCTTCCCTGAGATAAATCTCACTTGATTATGTGTGATCCTTTTAATGTATTGTTGGATTCAGATTGCTAATATTTTGTTGAGGATTTTTGCATCTATGCTCATTAGTGATAATGGCCTGTAATTTTTTTTCTTTTGGTATCTTTGCTTGATTTTTGTATGGGGGTGATGGCCTCATAAAGTGAGTTTGGGAGTGTTCCTTCCTTGGCAAATTTTTGGAATAGTTTCAGAAGAATAGGTGTTAACTCTTCTCTAAATGTTTGGTAGAATGACCCTCTGAAGCCGTCTGGTTCTGAACTTTTGTTTGTTGGGAGTTGATTAATCAAATATGCAATTTCAGTATTTGTAATTATTCTGTTCATATTTTCTATTTCTTCCTGTTTCAGTTTTGGGAGATTGTACCTTTCTAAGATTTTGTCCATTTCTTCTAGGTTGTCCATTTTATTGCATATCATTGCTTGCAGTAGTCTCTTATGTTCCTTGGTATTTCTGTGGTGTCAGTTGTAACTTCTCCTTTTATATTTCTGATTTTACTGATTTGTGCCCTCTCTCTTTTTTTCTTAATGAGTTTTTCTAAACACTTATCAATTTTATTTATCTTTTCAAAGAATAATCTTTTGGTTTTGTTGATCTTTTCTATTTTTTTTTAGTCTATTTAATTTTTTTCTGATCTGGTCTTTACAATTTCTTTCCTTCTACTAACTTTGGGTTTTGTTTGTTCTTTCTCTTGTTGCTTTAGGTGTACCATTAGGTTGTTTATTTCAGATTTTTCTTATTTCCTGTGGTAAGATTGTATTGCTATAAACTTCTCGCTAAGAACTGATTTGCTGTATCTTATAGGTTTTGGATCATCATATTTTTCCTTTCATTTGTATCTAGGTATTTTAAAATTTTCTCTTTGACTTCTTCAGTGATCCATTGGTTGTTTAGTAGCATGCATTTTAGCCTCCACGTGTTTGTGAATTTTGATATATATATATATATATATATATTTTTCTTGTAGTAGATTTCTAATCTCAGAGTGTTATGGTAAAAAAAATGCTTGATATGATTTCAAGTTTCTTACATTTACCAAGGCTTGCTGTATGGCACAGCATATGATCTGTCCTGGAGAATGTTCCAAGTACACATGAAAAGAATGTGGGTTTTTTTTGCTGCTTTTGGATGGAAGGCTCTATAAATATCAATTAAGTCCATCTGGTCTACTGTGTCATTTAAGGCCTGTGTTTCCTTACTGATATTCTGTCTGAATGATCTGTCCATTGATTTAAGCTGGGTGTCCAAGTCCCCCACTATTATTTTGTTATGCTCTATTTCTCCTTTGATGTCTGCTAACCTTTGCCTTATGTACTGAGGTGCTCCTATGTTGAGTGCATATATATATATGTATATATATATATATATATATATACATATATATATATTTGTTATATCTTATTTTATTGATCCCTTGATTATTATGTAGTGTCCTCTTTTGAGTGTGGTATCAGTCTTTATTTTAATGTCTATTTTGTCTGAGCATTTCTACTGCAGCTTTCTTTTGATTTTCATTTGCATGGCATACCTTTTTCCACCCCCTCACTTTTAGTCTGTATGTGCCTCTAGATTGGAAGTGGGTCTCTTGTAGACAGCATATATACGGGT
>NC_041234.1:57929764-57932284 GCF_002837175.3 Physeter macrocephalus
TATTAGTGTTGTGTTTGGATACCTTTTGCTTATTTGTGTGTATACCTATTATAGATTTTTGGTATGCAGTTACCATGAGGTTTTGATATAGCAACATATATATATGTATATATGTCTTGATATAGCAACATATATATATGTATACATATATATACATATATATATACATATATTTACACATGATTGTTTAAGTTGCTGGTCTCTTAATTTCAAATGCATTTCTAATATCTTGCATATTACTCCCCTCCTCTCACAATTATTTGTTTAGTTATCATATTTGCGTGTGGGTGATTTTCTACCTTTACTGTATGTTTGCTTTTACTGGTGAGATTTCTCATTTTGTAATTTTCTTGTTTCTATTTTTGGCCTTTTCTTTTCCTCCTAGAGAAGTTCCTTTAGCATTTGTTATAAAGCTGGTCTGATGGTGCAGAATTTTCTTAGGTTTTGCTTGTCTGTCAAGATTTTGATTTCTCAGTCAAATCTGAATGAGAGCCTTGTTGTGTAGTATATTCTTGTTTGTAGGTTTTTCCCTTTTATCACTTTAAATATGTCATGCCACTCCCTTCTGGCCTGGAGAATTTTTGCTGAAAAATCAGATGATAACCTTGTTGGGGTTCCCTTGTGTGTTATTTGTTGTTTTTCTCTCATTGCTTTTAATATTTTCTCTTTTTAAATTTTTGTCAATTTGATTGTGTCCAATTGTGTTTCTCCTTGGATTTATCCTGTATGGTACACTCTGTGCTTCCTGTACTTGGGTGATTGCTTCCTTTGCCTGTTAGGGTTTGTTTTTAGCTATTATCTCTTGAAATATCTTCTCAGGCCCATTCTGTCTCTCTTCTCCTTCTTGGACCCTGAATATTGTTGCATTTTATATTGTCCCAGAGATCTCAAATTATCCTCTTTTATTTTCATTCTTTTTTCTTTACTCTGTTCTGCAGCAGTGATTTCCACCATTATGTCTTCCAGCTCACTTTTCTTTTCTTCTGTCTCATTTATTCTGCTATTGATTCCTTTAGTGTATATTCTATTTCAGCAATTTTTCATTTCAGTTCAAACTTTATTTTTTTTCTAATTCTTTGTTAAAATCTACTTGTTATTTCTTGCTCTGTGCATCCATTATTTTCCCAAGTTCTTGGATCATCTTTATGATCATTACTCTTAACTCTTTCTCAAGTAGATTCCCTATTTTGATGTCACTTAGTTGTTCTCTGGGGTTTTATCTTGTTCCTCCATGTTGAACATATTCCTCTGCCATCTCGTTTTGTCTAAACTTCTATTTGTATTTTTATGTGTGTGTAAGGTTTGTTACATTTCTTGACCTTGGAGATGTGACCTGCTGTAAGTGATGTCTTATGTGTCCAGTGCACTCCTCTCACCCAAAGGCCAGGGACCTGCTGGTCCTAGGATAGGTTCTGACCTGTGTTTGAGGACTCAGATCCACAGACTGTGGGACTGTATATTTCTTGCTTCAGTGTCTGCCCCCTCGTGAATGAAGCTGGTCTAGAGGCTCGCACAAGCTTCCTGGTTGCAGGCGCTGGTGTCTGCCCACTGGATGGTGGAGTTGGGTCTTGGCCTTCTGGTAATCAGGGCTGTGTCAAGGCTTCTGTCTACTAGTGGTTGTGGTCACAGGAAGTCTTTAGGCAGCCTGTATGTTGATGGGTGAGGTTGTGTCCCTGCTCTGTTGGTTGTTTGGCCTGAGGCAATCCAGCACTGGAGCCTACAGGCTGTTGGGTTGAGTCTAGTCTTGGTGCTAATGACCCAATCAAGATGTCAGTTTTCAAATGAGTACTCCTGGATACTTTTGTCACCAGCTTTATGTTCAAGAGATAGACACAGCTGCCCCCTGCCTCCTCAGGAAGCCCTCCAAGACCAGAAGATGGTCCTTGCCAGGCTCCTATGAAGTTGCTGCTTTTGTCAAGGGTCCGAGTGCACTTGAGACCTTGTGTGCATTCTCCAAGAGTGGAGTCTCTTTTCCCCCTACTCCTGTGGAGCTTCCATGATCAGGACCTGCTGGTCTTCAAAGCCAAATTCTCAGGGAGCTCATCTTCCCAATGTCAAACCCCCAGACTGGGGAGTCTGAGGTGATGATCAGAACTCTCACTTCTGTGGGAAAAGTTCTGTGATATAATAATTCTAGAATTTGTGGATTGCCCACCTAGGTGGTATGGGTTTTGAGTATATTGCAAGTTCACCCATCCTACTGTCTCTTTGTGATTTCTTCTTTGTCTTTGGATGTAGAATATCTATTTTAGTAGGCACCAGGCTTTTTTAATGATGGTCCTTCAGCAGTTAGTTTTGATTTTGGTGTTCTTGTGGGATGAAATGAGCTCAAGGTCTTCTACTCCACCATCCTGTCTTCTTCCTTGGCCCAGAATCTGCATTTTTTTTTTTTGTGGTACGCGGGCCTCACACTGTTGTGGCCTCTCCTGTTGCAGAGCACAGGCTCCGGACGCGCAGGCTCAGCGGCCATGGCTCACGGGCCCAGCCGCTCCGCGGCATGTGGGATCCTCCCAAACCGGG
>NC_041234.1:57933009-57950646 GCF_002837175.3 Physeter macrocephalus
TTCACTGTCTGGCTTACTTCACTCAGTATGATAAACTCTAGGTCCAACCATGTTGCTGCTTTATTTCATTCTTTTTTTATGGCTGAGTAATATTCCATTGACTATATATGCCATATCTTTTTTACCCATTTATCTGTTGGTGGACATTTAGGTTGCTTCCATGTCTGGGCTATTGTAAATAGTGATGCAATGAATATTGGTTTGCACGTAGCTTTTCTAATTATGGTTTTCTCCAAATATATGCCCAGGAGTGTGATTGCAGGATCATATTGTAGCTCTAGTTTTAGTTTTTAAAGGAATCTCCATGCTGTTCTCCATAGTGGCTGCATCAATTTACATTTACATTAACAGTGTAGGAGTGTTCCTTTTTTTCCACACCCTCTCAAACATTTATTATTTGTAGACATTTTTACCTTAAAATGCATAATATTTTAATAACAAAACTGATCAATTTAATTTACATTTAAACAAGTTACAAAGCACTAATTCCAAGGATTTAAACTTCTTTTTTATCTATTATTCTTGTCATTCTTTTAAAAAACATTATGAAAAATGAAGTTATACATAATTAGACTAGTGTTAATAAAATAAATCCCCCTATCACCTAGTATTTTTTTAATTGAAGTATAGTTGATTTACAATGTTGTGTTAATTTCTGCTGTACAGCAAAGTGATTCAGTTAAACACATATATACATTTTTAAAATATTCTTTCTCATTATGGTTTATCCAAGGATATTGAAAATAGTTCCCTCTACTATACAGTAGGAACTAGTTGCTTATCCAGTCTATATGTAATAGTTTGCATCTCAACCAAAAATCTGTTCTCTATGTCTGTGAATAAGTTTCTCTTTCATAGATGTGTTCATATGTGCTATATTTTAGATTCTACATATAAGTGATATCATATGCTATTTGTCTTTTTCTTTCTGATTTACTTCACTTAGTATGATAATCTCTAGTTGCATCCATGTTGCTGCACATGTCATTCTTTCATTCTTTTTCATGCTGAGTAGTATTCTGTTGTATATATGTACCACATCTTTATCCATTCATCTGTCGAAGGACATTTAGTTTGTTTTCATGTCCTGGTTATTGTTAATAGTCCTGCTATGAGCATAGGGGTGCATGTATCTCTTTGAATTATAGTTTTGTCCAGGTATATGCCCAAGAGTGATATTGCTGGTATATATGGTAGTTCTATTTTTAGATTTCTGAGGAACATCCATACTGTTCTCAATAGTGACTGCACCAACTAGCATTCCCTTCTAAAGTGGAGGAGAGTTCCCTTTTCTCCACATCCTGTGCAGCATTTGTTATTTGTAGACATTTTGATGTTGGCCATTCTGACTGGAGTGAGGTGATACCTCATTGAAAGTTTGATTTGCATTTCTGTAATAATTAGTGATATTGAGTATTTTTTCATGTGCCTTTTGCCCATCTCTGTGTCTTCTTTGGTGAAATGTCTTTTCATATCTCTTGCCCATATTTTTGATTGGGTGGTGTTTTTTTTGATATTGAGCTGCATGAGCTCTTTGTATATTTTGGAGATTAATCAGTTTTCAGTGCATCATTTGCAAATATACTCTCTCATTCTGTAGGGATTTTGTTTTTGTTTTTGTTTGTTTATGGTTTCTTTTTCTGTGGAACAGCTTTTAAGTTTGATTAGCTCTCAATTGTTTATTTTCAGGATGGGTTGATAAAGATATTGCTGCAATTTATGTCAAAGAGTGTTCTGCCTCTGTTTTCCTCTAAGAGTTTTATATTCCCCAGCCTTACATTTAGGACTTTAACCCATTTTGAGTTGATTTTTGTGTATGGTATTAGAGAATGTTCTAATTTTCTTCTTTCTTTTTTTTTTGACCATGCCACACAGCTTGTGGGATATTAGTTCCCCTACCCAGAGATCAAATGCAGGCCCTCAGCAATGAAAGTGTAGTGTCCTAACCACTGGACTGCCAGGGAATTTCCTCTAATGTCATTTTTTTCACATATAGTTGTCCAGTTTTCTCAGCACCACTTATTGAAGAGACTGTCTTCACTCCATTGTATATTCTTGCCTCCTCTGTGGTAGGTTAATTGACCATAGGTGTATGGGTTTATTTATCGGCTTTCTATCTTGTTCCATTGATCTATATATCTGTTTTGTGTGAGTACCATACTGTTTTGATGATTGTAGCTTTGTAGTGCAGTCTGAAGTCAGAGAGCCTGATTCCTCCAGCTCTGTTTTTCTTTCTCAAATCACTTTGGCTATTTGGGGTATTTTGGGTTTCCATACAAATTTCAGTTTTTTTTTCTTCTAGTTTTATGAAAAATGTCATTGGTAATTTGATAAGAATTGCATTGAATCTGTAGACTGCTTTGTGTAGTATAGTCATTTTGACAATATTGATTCTTCCAATCCAAGTACACGGTATATTTACATCTCTTTGTGTCATCTTTCATTTCTTTAATCAGCATCTCATACTTTTATGAATATAGGTCTTTTGCCTCTTTTAGGTAGGTTTATTCCTAGGTATTTTATTCTTTTTGATGCTATCGTAAGTGACATTGTTTCCTTAACTTATCTTTCTGACATTTCATTGTTAGTGTACAAAAATGCAAGAATCTTCTGTGTATTAATTTTGTACCCTAAAAATTTACCAAAGTTATCAATTAGCTCTGGTAGTTTTCTGGTAACATTTTAGGATTCTTTATGTATAGTATCATGTCATCTGCAAAAGTGACAATCTTACTTCTTCTTTTCCAACTTTGATTCCTTTTATTTATTTATCTACTCTAATTGCTGTAGCTAAGACTTCCAAGACTATGTTGAATAAAATTGGCAAGAGTGGGCATCCTTACCTTGGTCCTGATCTTAGAGGGAAAGCTTTCAGATTTTCATCTTTCAGTATGTTAGTTGTAGGTTTATCATATATGGCCTTATTATGTTCAGATAGGGTCCCTCTATGCCCACTTTCTGGAGAGTTTTTTTATCATAAATGGATGTTGAAATTTATTAAAAGCTTTTCCTGGGCTTCCCTGGTAGCACAGTGGTTGAGAGTCCACCTGCCGATGCAGGGGATGTGGGTTCGTGCCCTGGTCCAGGAAGATTCAACATCCCACAGAGCGGCTGGGCCTGTGAGCCATGGCCACTGAGCCTGCGCGTCCGGAGCCTGTGCTCCGCAGAGGGAGAGGCCACAACAGTGAGAGGCCCGAGTACCACAAAATTAAAAAAAAAAAAAAATCTTTTCCTGCATTTATTGAGATATTATTTTTTTATTATTCAATTTTTTAAAGTGGTGTATCACACTGATTTGTGGATATTGAAAAATCCTTGCTTCCCTGAGATAAATCTCACTTGATTATGTGTGATCCTTTTAATGTATTGTTGGATTCAGATTGCTAATATTTTGTTGAGGATTTTTGCATCTATGCTCATTAGTGATAATGGCCTGTAATTTTTTTTCTTTTGGTATCTTTGCTTGATTTTTGTATGGGGGTGATGGCCTCATAAAGTGAGTTTGGGAGTGTTCCTTCCTTGGCAAATTTTTGGAATAGTTTCAGAAGAATAGGTGTTAACTCTTCTCTAAATGTTTGGTAGAATGACCCTCTGAAGCCGTCTGGTTCTGAACTTTTGTTTGTTGGGAGTTGATTAATCAAATATGCAATTTCAGTATTTGTAATTATTCTGTTCATATTTTCTATTTCTTCCTGTTTCAGTTTTGGGAGATTGTACCTTTCTAAGATTTTGTCCATTTCTTCTAGGTTGTCCATTTTATTGCATATCATTGCTTGCAGTAGTCTCTTATGTTCCTTGGTATTTCTGTGGTGTCAGTTGTAACTTCTCCTTTTATATTTCTGATTTTACTGATTTGTGCCCTCTCTCTTTTTTTCTTAATGAGTTTTTCTAAACACTTATCAATTTTATTTATCTTTTCAAAGAATAATCTTTTGGTTTTGTTGATCTTTTCTATTTTTTTTTAGTCTATTTAATTTTTTTCTGATCTGGTCTTTACAATTTCTTTCCTTCTACTAACTTTGGGTTTTGTTTGTTCTTTCTCTTGTTGCTTTAGGTGTACCATTAGGTTGTTTATTTCAGATTTTTCTTATTTCCTGTGGTAAGATTGTATTGCTATAAACTTCTCGCTAAGAACTGATTTGCTGTATCTTATAGGTTTTGGATCATCATATTTTTCCTTTCATTTGTATCTAGGTATTTTAAAATTTTCTCTTTGACTTCTTCAGTGATCCATTGGTTGTTTAGTAGCATGCATTTTAGCCTCCACGTGTTTGTGAATTTTGATATATATATATATATATATATATTTTTCTTGTAGTAGATTTCTAATCTCAGAGTGTTATGGTAAAAAAAATGCTTGATATGATTTCAAGTTTCTTACATTTACCAAGGCTTGCTGTATGGCACAGCATATGATCTGTCCTGGAGAATGTTCCAAGTACACATGAAAAGAATGTGGGTTTTTTTTGCTGCTTTTGGATGGAAGGCTCTATAAATATCAATTAAGTCCATCTGGTCTACTGTGTCATTTAAGGCCTGTGTTTCCTTACTGATATTCTGTCTGAATGATCTGTCCATTGATTTAAGCTGGGTGTCCAAGTCCCCCACTATTATTTTGTTATGCTCTATTTCTCCTTTGATGTCTGCTAACCTTTGCCTTATGTACTGAGGTGCTCCTATGTTGAGTGCATATATATATATGTATATATATATATATATATATATATACATATATATATATTTGTTATATCTTATTTTATTGATCCCTTGATTATTATGTAGTGTCCTCTTTTGAGTGTGGTATCAGTCTTTATTTTAATGTCTATTTTGTCTGAGCATTTCTACTGCAGCTTTCTTTTGATTTTCATTTGCATGGCATACCTTTTTCCACCCCCTCACTTTTAGTCTGTATGTGCCTCTAGATTGGAAGTGGGTCTCTTGTAGACAGCATATATACGGGTTTTATTTTTGTATCCATTCAGCCAGTCTATGTCTTTTGGTTCGAGCATTTATTCCATTTACATTTACGTTAATCACCCATATGTATGTTCTCATTGTCATCTTATTTGTTGTTTTGAATTTTTTTTTGTAGATCGTCTTACTTCCCTTCCTCTTTTGTTTGCTTCTTTTGTGATTTAATGACTATCATTAGTGTTGTGTTTGGATACCTTTTGCTTATTTGTGTGTATACCTATTATAGATTTTTGGTATGCAGTTACCATGAGGTTTTGATATAGCAACATATATATATGTATATATGTCTTGATATAGCAACATATATATATGTATACATATATATACATATATATACATATATTTACACATGATTGTTTAAGTTGCTGGTCTCTTAATTTCAAATGCATTTCTAATATCTTGCATATTACTCCCCTCCTCTCACAATTATTTGTTTAGTTATCATATTTGCGTGTGGGTGATTTTCTACCTTTACTGTATGTTTGCTTTTACTGGTGAGATTTCTCATTTTGTAATTTTCTTGTTTCTATTTTTGGCCTTTTCTTTTCCTCCTAGAGAAGTTCCTTTAGCATTTGTTATAAAGCTGGTCTGATGGTGCAGAATTTTCTTAGGTTTTGCTTGTCTGTCAAGATTTTGATTTCTCAGTCAAATCTGAATGAGAGCCTTGTTGTGTAGTATATTCTTGTTTGTAGGTTTTTCCCTTTTATCACTTTAAATATGTCATGCCACTCCCTTCTGGCCTGGAGAATTTTTGCTGAAAAATCAGATGATAACCTTGTTGGGGTTCCCTTGTGTGTTATTTGTTGTTTTTCTCTCATTGCTTTTAATATTTTCTCTTTTTAAATTTTTGTCAATTTGATTGTGTCCAATTGTGTTTCTCCTTGGATTTATCCTGTATGGTACACTCTGTGCTTCCTGTACTTGGGTGATTGCTTCCTTTGCCTGTTAGGGTTTGTTTTTAGCTATTATCTCTTGAAATATCTTCTCAGGCCCATTCTGTCTCTCTTCTCCTTCTTGGACCCTGAATATTGTTGCATTTTATATTGTCCCAGAGATCTCAAATTATCCTCTTTTATTTTCATTCTTTTTTCTTTACTCTGTTCTGCAGCAGTGATTTCCACCATTATGTCTTCCAGCTCACTTTTCTTTTCTTCTGTCTCATTTATTCTGCTATTGATTCCTTTAGTGTATATTCTATTTCAGCAATTTTTCATTTCAGTTCAAACTTTATTTTTTTTCTAATTCTTTGTTAAAATCTACTTGTTATTTCTTGCTCTGTGCATCCATTATTTTCCCAAGTTCTTGGATCATCTTTATGATCATTACTCTTAACTCTTTCTCAAGTAGATTCCCTATTTTGATGTCACTTAGTTGTTCTCTGGGGTTTTATCTTGTTCCTCCATGTTGAACATATTCCTCTGCCATCTCGTTTTGTCTAAACTTCTATTTGTATTTTTATGTGTGTGTAAGGTTTGTTACATTTCTTGACCTTGGAGATGTGACCTGCTGTAAGTGATGTCTTATGTGTCCAGTGCACTCCTCTCACCCAAAGGCCAGGGACCTGCTGGTCCTAGGATAGGTTCTGACCTGTGTTTGAGGACTCAGATCCACAGACTGTGGGACTGTATATTTCTTGCTTCAGTGTCTGCCCCCTCGTGAATGAAGCTGGTCTAGAGGCTCGCACAAGCTTCCTGGTTGCAGGCGCTGGTGTCTGCCCACTGGATGGTGGAGTTGGGTCTTGGCCTTCTGGTAATCAGGGCTGTGTCAAGGCTTCTGTCTACTAGTGGTTGTGGTCACAGGAAGTCTTTAGGCAGCCTGTATGTTGATGGGTGAGGTTGTGTCCCTGCTCTGTTGGTTGTTTGGCCTGAGGCAATCCAGCACTGGAGCCTACAGGCTGTTGGGTTGAGTCTAGTCTTGGTGCTAATGACCCAATCAAGATGTCAGTTTTCAAATGAGTACTCCTGGATACTTTTGTCACCAGCTTTATGTTCAAGAGATAGACACAGCTGCCCCCTGCCTCCTCAGGAAGCCCTCCAAGACCAGAAGATGGTCCTTGCCAGGCTCCTATGAAGTTGCTGCTTTTGTCAAGGGTCCGAGTGCACTTGAGACCTTGTGTGCATTCTCCAAGAGTGGAGTCTCTTTTCCCCCTACTCCTGTGGAGCTTCCATGATCAGGACCTGCTGGTCTTCAAAGCCAAATTCTCAGGGAGCTCATCTTCCCAATGTCAAACCCCCAGACTGGGGAGTCTGAGGTGATGATCAGAACTCTCACTTCTGTGGGAAAAGTTCTGTGATATAATAATTCTAGAATTTGTGGATTGCCCACCTAGGTGGTATGGGTTTTGAGTATATTGCAAGTTCACCCATCCTACTGTCTCTTTGTGATTTCTTCTTTGTCTTTGGATGTAGAATATCTATTTTAGTAGGCACCAGGCTTTTTTAATGATGGTCCTTCAGCAGTTAGTTTTGATTTTGGTGTTCTTGTGGGATGAAATGAGCTCAAGGTCTTCTACTCCACCATCCTGTCTTCTTCCTGGCCCCAAAATCTGCTTTTTTTTTTTGTGGTACGCGGGCCTCACACTGTTGTGGCCTCTCCTGTTGCAGAGCACAGGCTCCGGACGCGCAGGCTCAGCGGCCATGGCTCACGGGCCCAGCCGCTCCGCGGCATGTGGGATCCTCCCAAACCGGGGCGCGAACCCGGTTCCCCTGCATCGGCAGGCGGACGCACAACCACTGTGCTACCAGGGAAGCCCCAGAATCTGCATTTTAACAAGATTTCCAGGAGGGTCTGCAAACTCTGATTACATAAGTGTGTATTTTTATATCTCATGAACTATGCTTTCAGAGGAGATGAGAGAATATCCCAGAACACAAGCATCAATTTTCTCAGACATGACCACAGGCGAAAACAACTCCCTCCTGTCTGAGAATGAAGCTGGTCAAATTAGTGCTGCCATCAGATCTTTTCAACCTGTACCTCTGGATTGTGGTGTCTTGGGCCACCATGTCCATTAACAAAGACTCTCAGGGTGTGTGGTCTGAGTCCCCAGCATGGTCTGGGCAAGGCTGCAGGCACCAGAGCAGGAGTGAGGAGACCAAACGAGGTGAGAAGGAGGAGGAAGAGGAGCTGGTCAAAAATATTTCAGTAACTTTGTATGGAGACAGATAATAACTATGTGTATCATGGTGATCATTTCCTAATGTATGCAAATGCCATATCATTATGTCATAGACCTGAAACTAACATAATACTGTACATCAACTATATTTCAATAGATATTTTCATAGAGATAATAAAGAACATATACAAAAGAGATCCAGTACATGCATAACTGAGTGAAGACAGGGTTTACTGGTATGTATTCTGAGCCTAGCACTGAAGTATTATTATTCAAAGGATGAAATCAAAGCTCAGTTAAACCACTTGTCTAAGGTTGTACCACCAATTCTTGTCAGAGACAAGGGTAAAATGCATGGCTATCTAGTATCAAACTTCATGATCTTTTCTCTGTTCCACACTGCCTTCTATATTTAGAAGGGGCACCCAAGACTAAATGGCTCACCTGGCCAGAAGATAATTGGCTCAGATTGTTTTGATCTGCCTGGAGAAAGAATAAAGGTAATGGCAGAAAAGTGAGGATAATCAAAGAAGGCAAGGTTTTGCTACCAGTCTCATTTTAGCTTTTCTCCTGAGTGCAAATGTAACTGATACAAATAGTCCTCTCTCTCCTAAATGTCAAACTAGTCTCTTGACACAACCCACAATGTTGTGTGTAGCATTGAGATTCCCATAACTGCTCCCAACGGACATTTGAAATGGATGGATTTTGTAAATAGCAAAATTTTCTAATTTTTCTGTCTTTGCAACTTCTTAAAGTATAAATTTATTAAGACTATTCAAAACTGCCTGCATGTATTTAGACATAGTTTATTAATTCATGCTAATATAATACAAATTGGGTATTTGTGTCATTTAACTGAAACTTACTTACTGACCCTTTCTACCCAAAAGAAATGGTGAGCATTCCAGGTAATGCTACTGTTTGAAATTTAAAATTCTTCATTTCCAATAACCGTAGCATTCCCCTTTTGTGACCCCATTCCCTGCCTGCTGCTGCTGATGCTTCCATTTAACTTCCCAGTCACAAAGGAAATTAGCAATAGATAAAGAGATGTGCATTAGATCATTTGCACTTAAATGCCTCTTCTATTTGGAATCAGAACTGAAAAGAACCAAAAGGGAAAGAACAAGTAGGCAGCTATGAGAGTATTTCTTTTTGAAATAAATATGCTGAGATATGTCTATTAATGTTGCTTTACAATACCTACTCTTTCCAAATGAGGGAATTCTTCTTTTCTCCAAAAGGAAAAAAAATCCCTTTATTGCTATTCTTATACTCTTCGAAACTCTGAGATAACCTAAGTTATCTGACAAGATAACCTAAGTTCTGGATAAATATTTGAGATGAGATAAGAGGTTAGAAATACAGACAAACCACCATGGGCATCGTGTGTACAAGTTTTTGTTTTGTTTTGTTTTGTTTTTTCTCCACACAACCACCCACCCCTTTAACATCACAGTGTTTTACAGCTATTAACTGCTTTACAAAGCACTATTATATGTATTAATTTATTTAATCCTAAAATACTCTTTAGTAAATATGGATTTATATTATTATCTTGACACAACAAAAAAATGTTATTTTAATATTCTCTGAGGGAGAATGTTACTCCCTCATATAGAATTGTGTTTACTTAGTAAAATACCATGACATCAGGTTTAGTGGCAGAGAGTGAAACCTTAAAGAGAAATATGGAAAAATAATGAATTTGTTTTCTTGAAATATTAACCGTATTTGGGGGGCAGGGTAAAAGAGATGGAAGGATTCAGTGAAGACAGAGTTGAAAATGGGTAATAAGGTTAAAGGTTGAGCCTGAAAGGAAAACAACATGTCCCTTGAGAGAAATTGCTATAACTGTAATGAGCAAAGATTTGGTAAAAATGTGAATATCTTTAATTCAAATTTAATTTGCTTGCTACACTTCAACAAATATGCTTCATGCTCAAACAGCTTGTGTAAGCTATTTTCAGGAGGAAAGTAATTAAGGTAAAGTCTAACATGAGACAACATTGCACAGAAAAGGGACAACACACTTAGGAAACTGAGATGCTCTGTAAATTGAACATATTCAGCAGAATCAAGAATTCAGAGGCAAGGATGAGTAAGAGAATCATAAGAATGATGAGAGTACCTGGAACTATGGAAAAATGATGGAACCCCTGTATGAAATGTGAGTCAATGTGATCTAAATTCAAAGGAATCATTGACTACAGCTGTTATATATGAGAAAATTTAGGCAATGATTTTAATCAATATGTCTAAAATTACACAAGGAGTAAGAGTTGGTACTCTTACTTGAATCCAGGTCTTTCTGGTTCGATATTTCTTATTGCATCATACCAGAGTCTTCCACATAACAGAGTGATTAAGTACACCATCTTAAAAAGCTTGTGACTTCTTATTCATTTGCTAGTTTCTTGTTTGAATATTTGATCAGAAAATACCAAACATGATGAGAAAAACTGAAAAATTGAGAAAACAATTCTAATGTCAGATTAAATTAAAATAACTTGAAAACAAAAAACCGTTTAGCACAAGCTGTGGTGGCTAAAATTATATCAGACTTTAATACAAAGGCTATAATAAAAGGCAAAGAAGGTCAGTACATAATGATAAAGAGGTCAATCCAACAAAAGGATGTAACATTTATAACCATGTATTCACCCAACATTGGAGAACCAAAATGTACAAAACATATATTAGCAGAACTATAAGGGAGAAATAGACAGCAATACAATAATAATAAGGGACGTTAAATTTTCACTTTTATTAATGGATAGACCATATATACAGAACATTAAAAAAAGTTAGACGTAAATGACATGTTAGACCAGATGGACTTGAAAGACATATGTAAAACATTATATTTCAAAGCAACAAAGTACACATTTGTCTCAAGTGAACACAGAACATTCTCCAGGAGAGACGTAGGCCACAAAACAAGTTTTAATAAATTTAAGAAAATTGAAATCAAATCAGGAATTTTTTTCTAACCACACTTAAATGAAGCTAGAGAATCAATTACAAGAAGAAAACTGGAAAATTCACAAATATGTGATATAAAACTACATGCTAATAAACAACCAATGGGTCAAATAATAAATGAAAAGAAAAAAATTTTAAATAACTTGAGACAAATCAAAATGGAAATGCAAAATACCAAAACTTATGGGATACAGCATAAATAATTCTAAGAGAGAAGTTCATAGTGATAAGTGCCTCTATTAAGAATCAACATAAACCTCAAAAAATCGACCTAAATTTACACCTCAAGAAACTAGAAAAATATCAAATGAAGCCTAAAATTAGTAGATGGGAAGAAATAACAGAGATCAGAAGAGAAATAAATGAAATAAAGATTCAAAAGACAACAGAGGGCTTCCCTGGTGGCGCAGTGGCTGCGCGTCCGCCTGCCGATGCGGGGAAACCGGGTTCGCGCCCCGGTCTGGGAGGATCCCACATGCCGCGGAGCAGCTGGGCCCGTGAGCCATGGCTGCTGAGCCTGCGCGTCCGGAGCCTGTGCTCCGCAACGGGAGAGGCCGCAACAGAGGGAGGCCCGCATACCACAAAAAAAAAAAAAAAAAAAAAAAAAAAAAAAGACAACAGAAATGATAAATGAAACAAAAAGCTCTTTTTTTCTTGGAAAAGATAAACAAAATAGATTAATTTTTAGCTATACTCACTAAGACAAAAAGGAGAGAGGGCTCAAATAAATAAAATCAGAAATAAATGAAATAAATTACAGTTGATACCACAAAAATACAAAGAACCATGAGAATACAAGAAGGAATGAATTGGAAAATCCAGAAGAAATGGATAAATTCCTAGATACCCACAATCCACCAAGACAAAGTCATTAAAATAGAAAATGAAAACAGACTGAATACTGGTAAGGAGACTAAATCAGTAATCAAAAAATTCTAAACAAACAGAAGTCAAGGACCAGATGGTTTCACTGGTTAACTGTACCAAATATTTAAAGAATAATTAATACTAATCCTTCTCAAAGCCTTCCAAAGAATCAAGGAGGAGAATACACCTCCAAATTCATTTTACATGGTCAGCATTACTCTGAAGCCAAAACCAGTCAAGGACACCACAAGAAAACTAGAAACCAATATCCCTAATGAAAATAGAGCAAAACATCATCAAGAAAATATTAGCAAACTGAATCCAACAATGCATTTAAAGAATCATACACTGTGGTGAAGGGGGATTTATGCCAGGGATTCAAGGATGGCTCAAAATACACAAATCAATTAACACAATACAGCACATGAATAAAATGAAGGATAAAATTCATTTAATCATATCAGCACACGCAGGTAAAGCATTTGACAAAATTCAATGTCTACTTATGATAAAAACTCTTAAAAATTGAGTATAGAAGTAATATAAGTCAACATAATAAAGGTCATATATGACAAGTCCACAGCTACCATCAGACTCAACAGTGAAAAGCTGAATGTTTTTCTTCTAAGATCAGGAACAAGATAAGGATGCTCGCTCTTGCCACTTTTATTCAAAATAGTACTGGAAGTCCTAGCCAGAGTAATAAGGCAAAAAAATAAATAAGTAAATAAAAAAGAAAGAAGGAAAACTTATACAAATTAGAAAAGAAATAAAATTGTCACCATTTGCAAATGACATGATATTATATAAAGAGAACCTTAAAGTTTCCATCAAAAACAGTCAGACTATTAAACACATTCAGAAAATTGCAGGATACCAAATTGATATTTTTTTAAAAATAATTTGTGTTTCTATACACTAATAACAAACCATCTGATAGAGAAACTAAGAAAACAATTCCATTTCCACTGCATCAAAAAGAGTAAGAAACTAAGGAATAAATCAAAACAAGGAGGTGAAAACTGCACACAGAAAACAATAAAATATTGATGAAAGAAATTGAAGAAATCAAAAAATGGAAAAATATTCTGTGCTCATGGATTGGAAAAATTAATATTGTTAAAGTGTTTGTATTATCCAAAGCCATCTACAGATTCAGTGTGATCTCTACCTAAATTCCAATGGCATTTTTTCACAGAGATAGAATAAACAATTTAAAATTTGTATGGAACTGCCAAGACCCCAAATGACCAAAGGAATCTTAGAAAAGAATAACAGAGCTGGAGGCATCATACTCCTTGATTTCAAGATATTACAAGCTATATTAATCAAACAGTATGGTACTGACATAAAAATATATGCATAGATCAATGGAAAAGAATAGAAATCTTGGAAATACATATATTCACATATATGGTGAATTAATATACAACAAAGGAACAAAGAACATACAATAAGGAAAGGACAGTCCCTCCAATAAAAGGCATTGTGAAAACTGGGCATCCACATGACAAAGAATAAAACTGGACCAATATCTTATATCATATACAAAAAATAACTCAAAAGGGATGAAAAGCTTGAAGGTAAGGCCTGAGATCACAAATCTTCAAAAAGAAAAGATAGCTGGTAAACTTCTTGACGTCAATCTTGGGCATGATATTTTGAACTTGACACCAAAAGCAAAGGCAACAAAAATAAACAAATTGGACTATATCAAACTAAAAAGCTGTTGCACAGCAAAGGAAACCATCAACAAAATGAAAAGAGATCCTATCAAATGTGAGAAAATATTTGCAAATCATATATATGCAAAGTATATGAAGAACCCATACAACTCAATAAGAAAAAAAACAAGCAAACAAATAATTTGATTAAAAATTGGCAGAGAACCTGAATAGACATTTATCCACAGAGGACATACAGTTGGTCAGTAGGTATATGAAATGCTGCTCAACATAAATAATCATCTGGGAAATGAAAATCAAAACCATAATATGACATCATCTCATATCTGTTAAAATATCTATTAAAAAATATCAAGTGTTGGAGAGAATGTGGAGAAAAGGTAACAACCCTTGTGCACTGTTGGTAGGAACTTAAACTGGTACAGCACCTATGGAAAACAGTATGAAGTTTCCTCAAAAATTCAAAATATATTCAATAAATGTCATATGATTCAGTAATTCCACTCCTGGGTTTATCCAAAGGAAAGAAAACACTAACTCAAAATCTTATCTGCAAAGTCATGTTTATTGCAACATTTTTACAATTGGCAAGACATAGAAGCAACCCAAGTGTCAATCAAAGAATGAATGGATAAATATATATATATATATATAATTCTACCATAATAAAGCAAGAAATATTGCTATTAGTGAGAACAATATGGATGATCCTTGAGGGCATTATACTAAATGAAATAAGTCAGACAGAGAAAGACAAATACCATATGATCTCAGTTATATGTGGAATATAAAAGTAAACGAAATAAGAGCAAAAATAGACAAATGGGCCCTAGTTAAACTTAAAACTTTTGCATAGCAAGGGAAATCATCAACAAAATGAAAAGACAACCTATTGAATGGGAGAAAATATTTGCAATAAGGGATTAATATCCACCCTATATAAACAGCTCATTCAATTCAACATCGAAAAGAACCAAACAGCTTCATTAAAAAATGAGCAGAAGGGGGCTTCCCTGGTGGCGCAGTTGTTGGGAGTCTGCCTGCCGATGCAGGGAACACGGGTTTGTGCCCCGGTCTGGGAGGATCCCACGTGCCGCGGAGCGGCTGCGCCCGTGAGCCATGGCCGCTGAGCCTGTGCGTCCGGAGCCTGTGCTCCACAGCGGGAGAGGCCGCAACAGTGAGAGGCCTGCCTACCACAAAAAAAAAAAAAATTGAGCAGAAGAACTGAAGAGAAATTTTTCCAAAGAGGGAATGCAGATGGCTCACAGGCATGTGAAAAGATGCTCAACATTACTAATCATTGGGGAAATGCAAATCAAAACCACAATTAGACATCACCTCACACCTGTCAGAATTGCTATCATCAAAAAGAACATAAAAAAGTATTGCTGAAGATGTGGAGAAAAGAGAAGACTGTTGGTGGGAATGTAAAATGGTGTAGCCACTGTGGAAAACAGTATGGAGGTTTCTCAAAAAACTAAATATAGAAATAACATATGACCCAGAAACTCCACTCCTGAATATATATCAGAAAAAAACCACTAATTAAAAAAGATACATGCACCCCAATGTTCATAGCAGCATTATTTACAATTACCAAGATATAGAAGCAACCTAAGTGTCCATCAACTGCTGAATGGATAAAGAAGATGTGAGAAATATATATATATATCACATCCACACACTCTGGAATACTACTCTGCCATAAAAAAGAATGAAATGTTGCCATTTGCAGCAACATGGATGGACTTTGAAGGCATTATACAAAGTGTAATAAGTTAGACAGAGGAAGACAAATACTATATGATATCACTTATATGTGGGAATCTAGAAAATACAACAAAGTAGTGAATATTATGAAAAAGAAGCAGATTCACAGATATAGAGAACAAACTAGTGGTTACCAGTGGAGAGAGGGGAGAGAGGCAATATAGGGGTAGGGAAGTGGGAGGTACACAATATTAGTTGTATGACAGGGTAAAATGATTGTACAACACTGGGAATATAGCCAATGTTTTCTAACTGTAAATGTAGTTTAACCTTTAATAATTGTACTAGAAAATCTGAATACAGATATAGAAAACAGATTGGTGGCTGCCAGAGGCAGGGATGGTGGGTGGGAGAAATAGTTGAAGGTGGCCAAAAGGAACACATTTCTAGTTACAAAATAAATAAACCATGGTTATGTAATGTGCAGCTTGGTGAATGTAGTTAATAATATTTAATTGTATATTTGAAAGTTGCTAAGAGTGTGAAATTTAAACATTCTCATCACATAGGAAAAAAATAATTGCAAGTGGGCATGGTGATGGATGTTACCTAGACTTATTGCAGTGGTCATTTTGCAATGGATACCAATATCAAACCATTTCATTGTATAAATGAAACTAATATAATTATATATGTTAATTATATCTAATTTGAAATATTATAAAATATATTATGTACTATTCTCTTAAAAATCAAACATTTAAATGGTAAAAATATGCCTAGATTTTACTCTATTATTATTTGCATGACTAAATAATGTAGAAGGTGCCTTTCTTACAGATTTTGCAATGGTACAAACACACTTCAAAAAGAAAAAATAGCAGGAAATTAACAAAGCAAAAATCGTCTAAAGATTTACTGTGGCACTTCTTCATTTGATTGAAGCATATGGAGTAGTATATGAAGATGTGAAAGAAATGATATAAAAATTTTGCTCTTCAAAATAAGTATCACATTAGTACTTGATCTTCAGTCAAGTACTTCATTTGTTTTGTTCTCTCTGGACAAATTCTGTCTTCCTCTATTTCTTCAGCCTCTTATTTTTAAAGAATATTTTTTGGTTGACTTTGAAACAACATATTAATTAGCTACACTCAGGTCTTACCAGAGTTTTCAGTGATTTGTTTTGGTTTATATTTTCTTATAAATGAGGATTAAATAATCTATAGAAAACTTTAATTGTGAAATATATTGAGAGTTAGCATTCCTATTTTATAAACAAAATAGAAAGATGGAGAAGTCATTTGTTTGCTATCACTCAAAATTTGTGATTGACGGAATAGAGAATCAACTTGTTTCAGTTCTACATTTATTTTTACAGAATTTACTTTCCAAAGCCCACTGGCAGTAATGAAAAATTAAATAATTATCTAACAAATAAAATTACTTTGGAAATATATAGCTATAAAATGAATTACTTATAAATTAATCAAATAAACTAGTCCTTATGATCTAATGATTGTTGGAATAATCACAATTTGTTTGCTGTTAGAACAAACCCAAGAATTCTTAATAACATTCAAGATTTTCTCATTTTAATACAAGTATGGAAAAGATAATTGAAATCAACAAGGGAGAGAAAGGAAAGAAGAAGAAGATAATAATAAAGAAGAGGGATTTCCTTGGTGGTCCAGTGGTTAAGACTTTACCTTCCAATGCAGGGGATGTGGGTTTGATACTGGTCAGGGAGCTAAAATTCCCACATGCCTCACAGCCAAAAAACGAAAATATACAACAGAAGCAATGTTGTAACAAATTCAATGGAGACTTTAAAAATGGTCAAACTCACTGGTGCGAGAGGAGAGGGGATTAAGGGCACCGCGCAAAGGAGCTCCAGAAACGGGTGCGAGCCGTGGCTGTCGGCGCGGAGAGCAGAGAAGAGTGTGGGACTCTAGGGTTGCTGCTGCCACCACCAAGAGGCCTGTGTGCGAGCACAGATCACTCTCCACATCGTCCCTCCCGGGAGCACGTGCAGCCCACCACTGTCGGGGTCCCGGGATCCAGGGACAGCTTCCCCAGGAGAACGCGTGGAGCGCCTCGGGCCGGTGCAGCATCATGCTGGCCTCTGCCGCCGCAGGCTCGCACCGCATTCATGCCCCTGCCCCCGGACTGTGCCAGAGCCCCCGAATCAGCTGCTCCTTTAACCCCGTCCTGTCTGAGCGAAGGGCAGACGCCCTCGGACGACCTACACGCAGAGGCGGGGCCAAGCAAGTCCAAAGCTGAACCCCAGGAGCT
>NC_041234.1:57950923-57951396 GCF_002837175.3 Physeter macrocephalus
AACTTGAAGTGCCCTGCATCTGTGGAAAACCTGAATAGACAGTGAAATATCCCAAGTTGAGGAGGTGGTCTTTGGGAGCAAGATATACTATTATTTTACCCTTTTATCTTTTTGTGAGTGTGTATGTGTGTGCTGCTGTGTGAGATTTTGTCTGTATAGCTTTGCTTTCATCATTTGTCCTAGGGTTAGACAGACCCGTTTCTTTTGTTAGTTTTTTTTTTTAATAGAAATTTTTCTTCTTAATAATTATTTTTTATTTTAATAACTATACTTTATCCAACTTTATTTTGTCTTCTTCCTTTCTTCATTTCTTCCTTCCTTTCTTCCTTCCTTTCTTCCCTCCTTCGCTCCTTTCTTCCTCCCTTCTTTCCTCCTTCCTTCCTTCCTCTCTTCCTTCCTCCCTTTCTTCCTCTCCTCCTTCCTTCCTTTCCTGCTTTCTTCCTTCATTTCTTCCTTCCTTTCTTCCTTCCTCC